>NW_020451025.1:341613-400208 GCF_003343035.1 Apteryx rowi | reverse complement strand
GCAGCAGCCACTCCTAGCTGGAGCTTTTCCCACRAGCTTTTCCCAGGAGAAGTCAAGGCCTCCTGCAGTTGTCCTTGCCTAGCTTCCCCTTTCCTGTTCACAGCGATCACCTTCTAGGTCCTCGGGGGWCCTCAGAAAGCCCACAACTTCCACARGATCCTCWAGTTCTAGTCAGAGCCCAACCACTGCTGCGCAAACTGCTGCGTCTGTTCGCTGCCTCTGTTAGCTGCGCTCTCAGTGGAGATCTAGTCGGTACAGTCAGCTCTACATCTGGAAAGTGATCCAGCTCATGCTAATGTAGATACTTAGTGGTTGGTCAACCAAAATGCCCTTGAGGCTCTACGGTCTACATTGATTTGACCTCCACTGACTATAASTGGAACTTAGACATCTGGCTTTAACATAGACACCTAGGCGTAGACACAAGTTTAGCTGAGTCTCATCTTCTGAGACATGTTTCTAATAATGACAGAAAAGTACTTAACCACTAGGCTTCAGTACTTAACCTTTAGGCTTTAGCTTATAAGTTAGTCTGTGCTAGACGTCCATTACCAATGAAGACTGGGACAAGGCTAACTAAAATACACTACTGTACAATACAGGTAACATTAAATTACAAAGACCAATGCCATTCATAGTGTTCTTGAAAAATATTTAATGCATTTTTAAACAGACTTGCAACTATCCCCCGCCCCCTTTTCCTCAATTCCTCCACAATTTCCTTTTAAATCAACAAACCCACCATCAACAGGATACTCATTTATAGAAAGTGTTGTGCTTTGCTTCTGTCAGCAGCACAGAGAAGAATCGCCAGTATGGTTTATTTTCACTTTACCTATTTTATTATATTTTGCTGGCATATAACTCTATCCCAGTATTAGGTTAAGTTAATTATATACAGTGACAACACAGACATAACTTTGTATTTCCAAGGGCCATGTTACTACTCCACCATACAAGTGATTGTCTCTTTAGCCTTCCCTTTCTGAAACATCTCGCATAAGATGGAAAAAAGAAAATGCTAAAAGCTAAACTCCATAAAACATTCAGATTTTCCTCGGATAATGGTATCAGGCTGTGGCAGACATACAAGTACGTCAGATGCAGTTCAGGTTCCATCAGGTTGTCATGGGTGGTAACTGGAATTTTAGGGGGAAAAGCCAAAGCCAAAAATCCCCAGGGCCACCGAATCCTTTACACCCTTCAGACAGGAATGTGAGGAAGCAGATAAGCAGTTGTGCATTCTGACAGACACAACTGTTTACAAAATTCTCCATTTGCATGCTTTAAGTATGTGTACATCTATATTTGTACCTATACTAATAACATAGAAAGTCTAGCTTTCTCTTAAGGTTTATAACAGGTAGACACATTTAATTCAGAAAAACAGAAATAGACACAGCATCACTTAGAGGAACAAGGTGAAAAGCATAAGACTGTTTTTTTATTCTTACCCAGAAAAATCAGCAGAATACTGTCCATAATCAAAGATGTAGACTCTAGTAATTTGGCACACAGTGAGGTATCCCAAAGCAAAAACAAAGCAGTACCTGAAAGAAAGAGGGGAAAAATTTGCTTTTCAATTAAAAAACATTAACATTTTCTCCACTAAGTAAACTATTGTTTTAAGAAAATTTTAGTTTTCATTTATTTCCAGTAGTTGTTTTATAATTTGAGTTTGTAAATATACCTTCACCCTGAACTTTGCATTTCTTTTTAGTGTACAGAACTTAGAAATTCTATTATCATTATTCATAATATACATTCATACAAATAAAGATAGAATTTATAATTTCAAGTGCTACTGTGAAAAAACAGAAGTCCTATGAAAAGAAGATGAATCTGTCGCACTTTTCATTCAAAGTTAATTTTTGTCTATGAGTGCACAAATTAGACAAATTATATATTGAACATCTTCTCCATTGAGTGTACGGATTCCATACATTCCAACTTCAGCACCACAAATCCCACTGCAGCTGTTTGCAGGGAGGATTGGAAAAGGCAATTAATTTTCAAATACACACATTAGAACATTTCCGAATGAAAAATGAACAGCATGCCTTTATGCCTCTTATTAAAGCTGAGCCTCAGAAAACATACAAAAAGTACAGATAAAAATAACCTCACAGGAATATTATGTCTCATTTCACATATCTTTTTTCCAGTTCATTTTTTCCTCTTATTAAGAAGTACAATAGAATACCAGTGAGAATTAATCTGTCAATATACCCCCAAAACCTGCTAGATCATTTGCTGTCAAGAAAGATGGTAAATGCCAGAAGGAACTTATATTTTAACTAAGCCTTTAAAACATTCAGAACCCACATGGGGGTAGGGGGGGGATCAGAATTAGAACTGTACTTAGTTGAAATACTGAGCAACACTAAAGGAAGAGTTTAGAGCACCCTTTTCCTTTGTTTTCCAAACAAATATTTTTGTTAAAAGTATTTACATAATGAATTCTAAAATTTTAGAAATTATTCTCCAATCTGAAAGTGGTAACTATTTTTGTTACATAGAACACTTGCAGTTTAACCTTAAATAATCAAGAATTGTGCTGGATATAAACTAAATGTTTTAAAACTTTCAGCCTTCAAATTACAGAACCATTTTTCATCTTATGTAACATATATTGGTAGCTACATTAAACCTCTCATTATTTAAAAACAGAATGCTGGCTGAGAAAGAGCTGTAACATCCATAGGTTATTCCAGTGCTTTGTGTGTGTGTATATATATATGTTTTATATATGTATACACACACACACACACACTCTGACTGGCCAGCCAGGTCAGTCCCAGACTAGCCACAACATACACTAGCCAGGCATGCTGACCAGTAGGCTCAGAAAGCAAGCAGACAAGCAGTCACACTGATTAATTCACATAACCAGAGGGTACGTGGGATGCATTTTGCTTTGATTTTCACTTTTGGGGGACTCATCATCTTTAGTTATAAAATATTTGGTCAAATACCTACCGTACCTAACTATTTGCACTACATTCAGCAAAAAAAAGAACTGTAACCTTGACAATGGTACCTTTTGGGGGATACCATAACACAGTATTTGCTACGTTAGGCTCTTCCTACACAGTGGAAGGACTGTTCTGCTGGAAGAAAGTTAAATAAAGCAATCAACACAATGCTGCTCTTTTCCCCCAGCCAGTAAGCACATAGTACAGGTTTAGCACCAAAACAAAGGTTTCATGTCCAGCTAAGATCCCTTCCTTCCATTACATAAGGAGACAGTACAAACTTTTCTTTTTAACATGTATACCTATTCAGTTTCAGAAGGCAGATCTGAGCACCATGGGATACTAAACCACTTTGATTTTTTAGAAAATGTGACAGAATAGCCTCAGCTATTCCCATGCCATTGTTCCAGCCTTGTGCTAAAAGCTATTGCCTGCTTTTTTTATTGCTTGTGCCAATGTAGAAATCACTGAAACACAAATTCTTGTCTCTAGGGTCAGAACTGAGTTCTTATAAAAAATGCAGTTATATGAATAGTTTTAATTCTAATGGGCATAATTAGTTTTTCATGGTTCAGGCAGTAAAACAATCTTCAACTCTATCCATTTACTACATACAATATTCGTTTGCAAATCCTCACAGGGAAAAAGCATACATCAAAAAGTGTCAATCTAAACATCTAATTCCATAATCATCAAGTACAAGCCAATAAAAATACTGGTTAGAATTAGCTTAGTCTTGACTCTCTAACATTTCACAAGGTAAGTTAGCTTGCCCCAGCTTGCTGTGGTTACACCAGGAAAGACTGCTTATTCAAACAGTTCATGTTCAAACTATGGATACAGTATTGACATAACAACTGAATTACTTAGAACACAGAGCAGTTTTGGACATAGACAATCAGTAACAGACTTGAGAGTGTGGCCTTGCTCAAGTCACCACCCTCTCTATATTTCAAGAAACCAGCCTCTAAAATGAGTGCAATATTAATCCTTGCAAGTCATCTGGCAGTCTTCTGATCCATCCACTATTTTGTCACTTCTGATGATTTCTTCAATGAATTTTCAATCTTTAAATACACACACGACAAAACCAGACTGCTTATTAGCCCATTGCACAAAAACAAGCGTTTATACTATGACGCTTCACTGCTAGCCATTTTAAAGTAAATTTAACAATTGGACAGAGTTCTCAAACATTTAGATGCAACAGCAATCCTACATAACATATAGGTCTACATGTAGTCTCCAAAGCAATTCATTTGGCTAGTCAGTCAGCACATGCTGTGGGTAACTGGGAGCTACCTAACCATCAGCATGCAGCCTGGCCACATATTAGGCTCATAGCTCTGGACTAACTACAGTATATGACAAGTTTTGCTCAGCCAGTGGGGAAAAAGATATCAAGGTCCATAGGTTTCCTGTATACACCCAGACACGTTAAAACCATGGAGCATGAAGCTTCATTAGCTCTACCATTCACAGAACCATTTGTGATTTCTGGAATAGCTAGTACTGTTCATTACAGACTTGCTGTACTCACTATCACTTGCCTAAAGTATTTTGGTGTTTTGCTACATAATGGCAATGTAGTAGCTTGGTAAAATAAATCTCAAAGTTAAATTAAACAATCATTCCATTTATAGCTACAGGCAATATTCAACAGAATGCCACATTAATACATGACAAATGCAACCACAGAAGTTCTTGTCAAAAATATATATCCAAAGTGTGGTATTTTCAGCATGATCTCAAAGTTTTCATTCTCTCTCTTTCTCACCTCTCCTTCTGCTCCCTCCAGACCTGAAATGTCTCAAGGATAAGGAGGTTGGCTCCAAGCTCCCTTACAGAGGATAAGCCTCCGCTAGAAATAAAGAGGGGGGAGGCAGGAGAGAGAAATTGCTTTTGTTTCTTCCCCAAGAGGGAAGGAATATGTTATTCATCTCGTTCTTCCTGCAAGTCCAGAGGAACACGGAAGCAAGGAGGATGGGAATAGAAAAATTTGTTTTATCCATAGGACTCAGAGTTGAGGGCTGCATTTGATTCTGTCTAAAAATCATGACAGACATATTCCTAGAAAGTTGCATTATGATGAATTATGGTATTGGAATAAAGAGGCTGACTACAAAAACATTCTTACCCAAACTATCACGTTACTTTTGCCTTTGGAAAGAAACACTGTTAGCAAACAGATTTTAATATTAAACTGAAATGTTACATGAGAGATCAACCAAGTTCTCTGTCATCTGAAAAACCACAGTATGTAATATCAACCCTTATTTCTGCRATCACTTGAAAGCATAATAGCAAACAATGCAGATAAGAGCACCAAACCTGATCTTTATTTTTAAAAAGGCTGCTGTCTATTAGTATATAGCAGTTAAAATCATACACAAAGAAGAAAGCATAACAGCTTCACAACATGAAATATTTAAGGGCAGAGTTTTCCGACTTTGGAATCTGTCTTACAAAACCCATTTGAAGGAAGGAAATTTTTTCAACTGTCCCACAAAGACGAGTRGTCATAATTCAGAAATAAAGCATCTGCTAAATTCCACAAACCTCCTATTTTAGCACTGTGAACTTTTATTTTTATTTGTTCACCCATTTTTCTATGCACAATATTTTTCTATCTATACGGTATTTATCCCAGCATCACAGCATGCAAGTGATTTCATCCTTCCCATTTGTCCCATGTCATATACAAGTAGCATTCTCTCAGACGGCAGAAACTTGCCTACCACCTTTATTTTTGCCAGCTAGCAGAAAGCCACAGAGTACATAGCTGAAAAATATTCTCCTTCTAGGACTACAGTGTATCAGCCAGACAAAAACACAGAAATTCTATGGAATATTTTTAAGGAAATAAAGATGTTATTACAGAACATTCTGACAATAATAGAACAATGTATAAGAAAGTACTATTTTAAACAGAGCTCTACTAGCCATAATGGTTTAGCAACCCTAAACTAGAATTGCTAAACACAAAGTACTTTGTGTAACTAAATCATTTTAGTGGACCACGAAGCGTCAGGCAAAACCTATGGCAAGTACAACACAACCAGTTCTCTGCTGGCAAAACCACAATGAGGTCAATCATTAAACAGCCGTAACTCAGCGCTTGGCAAGTATCATCCCGGATGAAGATAAGAGCGAGCTGTTATGTTCATTCACCCACTCACCACCCTGCCCCGGCTACCCATCCCCCTTCGCACCCCGCTCCCACCCCCACGGGTCCCAGCTGCTGCTCTTTCCTGGCCRAGGACCAGGAGAGATTCCCAGCTGCCACAGCACCCCGGGCCCCGCTGCTCCCCCCACATCCTCGTCTCGAGACGACACCTGAGACGGCGAAACCGTGCGACCGCCACAGTGCTGGGAGCGAGGGGGAAGCTTTGCTCCGTCAGGAGATGATGCCAGCTGGGGGTTGYGCTCCGCCAGTCAGAAGACGTTTCCTGCGCGCGTTAAGGATGGCAGCAGCTGGGAAGCAAATGGCGCACGGCTTGCTGAGGTGGTGGATCTGCAGCCCAAACAAGTGCGCAGAGAAGCTGGCAGACTAATAAGCAGCCCAAATCCTGCAAGGTGCAGCATGCAGGATGAAAGGCTGCAGAAATCAGATTCAGTTACAAGAGTGGAATATTTGAATGATTATATGATGTCAAAGAAGAACTAGGAATTCATGTTAATAGTTTAGCACACCCGGAGCAGTTGAATTTCCTTTAAACTGTTTATCAAGACAAAATACCTTTTTACAGAGATACTTAGAGTGGATGATGGAGCTGTATTTCCACCCTACCTCTTGCTTCTCCTTCAGAAAGCAATCAAACAATTCTGATTTCAACTGGCTGCTGAGTAACATCTCACCTCCCAACTGCAGCCCCCACAGCTGGGCCGACCRGCACAAAATCCCAGCATCCTATTTCCTCCCTAGCTAATTATGTTGTCTTTGTGATCAGACACATTCCTCAAAAAGCACAGTGTTTGAAATAAAAGCTTTTCTGAGGAATCTGATTTACTTAAAACATAGCTTAAATGAAATGCCTGCTTTGCTCAAACACTTAACATCCCTTTAACGTGGAAAGACCTATCCCTTCAAAGGATTTATTGTTTCTGTTTGGTTTTCTCATCCCTCCCACACCCTCCCAGCAAAGTTAAATCACCACAATTGCACAATAGTTTTGTATCATCAACATCCTTTAATTAACTCATGGCAGTGTGCATAACATTCACATAATGCATCAACTTTGCCTTTGTCACAGTATGTGTCATATGCTCATGCAGAATCATACCTAGAAAGTCATCTGCCTCGTTCTCCCAGCCAGGAAAAAACCTGTCAGTAACTCTGCTTGCCTTGCTAGACGGTGACAGTGACGCCTGGCACAGGTTACTCCTAAACACTGGAGTAGCAGCTTCCATTTTCATGCAGATTTCCTTTCTTCCACAGGAAAGAAAACCTATCACCTATCTCCAAGTGTGAATTTGAGATACTCCACAAAAAGACAGACATGGAGTAGAAACGGCATGGCAAGACACCAGTCCTCAGGAAAAGTGAGCTTTAGACATAATGGCTATTTGTGGCATACAGTAGTCCTCCTGTTCCAAGAAATAAGGAAATACTTCAGACTGACTGTTAGGAAGAATCAATAAATGGAGATTGTTACATGCAAATATACAAGGAACACTATGAAAAAAAATCTTGCATTAATTTTGGATTGTTTTTCCTCTCTCCCAGTTAACAATGGAAAACTGAAACTGAAAATTAATTATTCTATGACAATCCAAGTCATGGCACAGTCACTCACACTGTCATACATTGGCCCCAAGCAACATTAATGATTCAAAGCTGCATTCAACATCTCTAAGTTAGACAGTAACTATGTGTTTCCACATCATGCATTTTTCAATTTTGACTTACTTGGATATTGGCCTGATCTTCATGCCATCTCCATATACTTTTGAACTTAGCTGCACTTTCAGCTTATACTAGCTGCTTGCACTCAGCTTCATAACCTCCCCATTCTTCAGAAGAGACATATACAGAACAACTTGTGTTAGTGACCTTCCAGTGCCCTTCAAAACCTCCCCTCTACATGCTTAGAGCAACCAGACTGTCTCACAATTAACTAAAAAAATATAGCTAGAATGGCTCAGATTATTCCAGCCAAAAGAATCGCACAACCTGTCCCTAACAACACAATGTATAAAGCCAACCAGTAGAAACTTTTCGGTAGATATTATCACAATGTATGCTAATGGAAGCTGTATTTCTGTACAAATGTAGTTTTAGTGTCAATACCAGGACAGATAAGGAATGTCAGGTCATGTCACCAATTATTCTTTGAGATATGAAATAAAAAAACCCCACACAGATCAGTCACCCATATGCACACACATATTAGTGCCATTTTCCTACCACTCCTAATCAGGTTTTTCCACTACCTTGTTGAATTTTCCTTTCTCTTCTATTTCCTAAAACTCACTACAGACTTCATCTTCTAATTCATTGCATTTGTATAATTTAGTGAGAAAAGTCACTTAAAATTCTCTGAAGGAAAACCAAAAACAACCCCCCCAAAAAAGTGAATCTTACTTTATCAATTTCTTATTCCCAGGATTCAATTACTTTTCATACTCCAAGTATCTCAAAAGTTCTCCCTGCTACTGGTTTATTCAGTTTTCTACAAGTATTGATATGACCAAATATCATGAGCCATTCTTCATGCAAGCTAAGACTAGTTCTTTTCTTGTCAAACAGATAGTGTCCAAGGTGATAATTAGTGACAGACAGTGACCTACTCACTCCAGAAACTTTTGCAACACTGATATAGCATTGACATCATCTTTTGCTGCTAGTTGGACTTCCTGGAGACTGCAAATCACATATAGGGAAAGTATCTGGCAATCGTTCCAACAGAAAGTCTCCTTTGTGAAAACTGTCACTATTTAAAAGCTTTCCTTTATCTACAGGTAACAAAAAAGTCGCATGAAAATTCCAAAAAGACATTTATGAACCTGAATTACAGAAGCTGAACTACAGAAAAAGGCAGACTGAGAACAAAGTCCACTTTGGTTTGTATTTTTCATGACCAGCATTATTCTTAAGAAAGGAAATGTGCTGAAATCTCTTTTCTTTTTAAATCATAATTGTAAACAATATCCAGTAAAAAACTTTGCATTTATACTATTGCAAGAAATTATTAAAAAACAAATTCATTAAACTCAGAATAACAGCTGAAATAAAATAGTTAATTCCCATACATTCATAGTGAGAAATGTGTTATGTATATAAACAGATTACTATTATTTTGGTGGCAAAGGTCCTGCTGAATATTAGCTAGTTCACCACCACACCACTCTGCAGCCAAACAGAAAGAACAGCAGAACATAGCCTTAAAAGCCTGGAAGCATCACAGACTTACTGTATGATCACAAACAGGTGACTTAACCCAAGATCCACAAGTCAGTGTTCCTATTTATAGAGCCCCTATTTAGACATTCAAATTCCCATTGTATAAATCCACAGAACCTTAATATTTAGGAGCTAAATTTACAGAACTATTTAAAACCCTTTTACTGCCCTATATATAAAACATGAATAGAAACACTTACTCATGTAACACTCTTGCAAACTCAGTAAGTGCATTAAAGAATATGATTCACTCCACTACTTTAGTAACGGTCACTACTATATGATTACCTAAACCATAAACTCCTCAGCTCTTCCAAAAACAACACTTAGAAAGTGTCCAATATAATGTATAAATTCTGTTCAAGTTAATTAAAATTACTAATTTTCAAATAGAATCAAATTAAGTTCTCTTCTACACAAGTTAAACTCCACACTGTCACCTTAAGTCTAAAAATAGCATGATTGCGAGCCCACCAGAAATCCAGCATGCATCCAGAATCTCCCACGCTGCACTTGCCAGGAATGTCAAGACTTTGAAAAATCACATATATTACAACAGTCAAGACAAACTTATCTGCAACACAAGCACATTATGTGCACTCTCTGATTATTCATTATTGTGGTGCCTGGCAGTGTCACTGCAGTTAAGCTTCCTTCAGTATTTTCATTATAAACCAAATGTGGGGAAAAGTTTCAGTTAAATGCGTATGCCATGCCCTACATGCCTTAAGAAAAGAGCAGTTAAACATATTTGTCTTTTCTGATGCTTATTACTGACTCAGAAAACCATGTGTGTGTGGGCAGGGGGAAGTGGACTCTATCTTACAAGTGCATAAAATTTCATACCGTTTCAGTCATTGAAATCCATAGGCCCCGCTGCGTATCTATATAATGACAGGCTGGATTAATGAGAAATCCCTTATGAGGGGTTTGAATCAGCTGTGTTCTATTCAAGTGAAACAAAAATATTTGTTTGTACTCCTATTTTTGCCACAGTTATTTGATTGTCATTTTTAACAATGTAAATAAATGACTTCCAGCCTGCATTTTATACCATCTCATTACCTGATCTTAAGATCACCAAGTATTCATGTTCATATCCTTCCACCCAGGGCTAAATTTGAATTACTATTCAATACTCAGAGCCCTAGTTCTGCAATGGTTTATAATGTTCTGCCTGTACCAGTAATCTCTCTCTTCCCACTTTTATTTGTTAGAGTAGTTGAGAAAGTATTCTATAAAAACAGCATGTGATATTTAAAAACAGTCTGCAAATATATTATGTTTAGACCTTTTTGTTACTCCAAAAATTTAACTGGCATCAGTTTGGAAAAATGTCAAGATGGAATGTTCTTCAAACTCACCCTAGTTGCGAAGGGACAAACGCTGTTTGCTCTAACACCATTTCACACATTGAATCTTACCCAAGCACACAGATTCAAACTTGTGAGAAGAGCACGGGATTAAAACCAAGTAAGCAGATTGTAACCTTCATATTTTGCTTTGGCAAGTTCAACTGAATGCTAAATCTTTTTTTTAAGTAACACTTTGTCTCTGGAGATGTGAAGATAACGAACAAGAAACGTGGAGAGAAGAAGGAGGGAGAAGAGGAAAAAGGAATTATTAAATTTTTTTGGCCATGTCACTGATTTTAACAGTGCTCCCTTAAGTTATGTGTACCTTTGCCAAAGTAAGAGGCACAATTATATCATGAACATATTAACACACCTTTGGGCTAAACTCACTGTTGCCACTAGATATAGATGTGCTACACCTCTGCGGTAACTCCTCTCCCTCAAATTATTTCCACAATGAAACAATAAAGTTGGTAAAGCTAAATGAAGCAGGAAAAAAACAGTACAAGTGCGTGTCTTGTGAAAGCAATGACTACGAGAATAGAGGACAGTACAAATGAAGATTTCAGCAGCGGCTGTAATTATTCATCATCGCCCAAATCATCCTGAAGCTACTGCAAAGAACGTGAAACCAGATTTGTGAAGAAGGGAGAGAAACTTCAGATTAACAGAACTGTTGTTAAAAAGCCCACAGTTTTGCACTTCCCTTTATTAGCCTAAGGTATATTTTATGAAATGGTAATAAAATACATTAACTGCAGTCAATTTTAATTCAATGTAGACAATGAACTTTAAAGTATGCTTTGGTTCTCAGGGTCCACTTTAACAGGTCTTTTATAGATTTACTAACTAGGTTATTATTGGCTTGAAGGAGAACAGCATAGGATGGTGATGATTAAGCAGACCCACCTGGAGGAAGGCCTGAGCAACCCGGCCCCATCTCCTAGCAGGCCCTGCTGGGAGCAGGAGGTTGGACCAGAGACCCATTGAGGTCCCTCCCAACCTGAATTATCCTGTGATCATTCATTTAACTGTTAATTTTCTAAGATAAAATGGGGTAAAGGATACTAGTAACTTTTTTTCTGATAAAGTTTGACATCTAAAAATAACGCAGCTGCATCTCAAGCGTAAAATAGTTTTATCTTTTTGTCCAGAAACAAGTTAATTTTCCCAAGGGATCCAAATTAATTCTTCCTACCATTTGTAGGATAAGACAATTGTGTGAAAAGAGTAACATAAGATGCAGGATGAAGCAGACTTTATTGAAAAAAGTTATATTGTAGTAATTAAGGCTGGAGCACAATTGAGATGCTGTCACATGTTATAAATGTTACAGTGATACTTTTGCACATAATTTTATCTGTCTAATATCTACACTTCACCACTTAGCAAGCTACAAAATATGACTGTATTTATGGAATTGTACAGATTCACCAGCACTGAGATTTAAAACTCTGGTATTCTAATTTATATAGAAGTATAAACATGTACCTCCTATGCAAATTTGTAAATTCCTAACATTTGAATTTAAATAAGAGATTCTGTTGCGTTATGAGCATTGTGTATCTGAATCTTAGGTTTGCCTTACTGCTCTAACCACAAGACAATTCCCTCCCGAATAAACACTTGCAAATTACAGAAACCTAAAAAATGAGAGCAAATGCATCACCCTGATCTTCAGTACTGATAGCTGAGATTGAAGAACAACAACAACAAAAAAAAACCTAAACCCCACACATTTTAAAAGATGCTAAAGATTTGTAAAGATATTTCGAAAGAAATGACTGAAGAGGTGAGAGAGAAGTGTTTGAGAGAAAAGGAGTCAAAAGACCATTTACTTTGATTAACAGCCATATCAGCTCTATCAGTCACTATCATTTGTTGTGGGAAAATATTTGCACAGACGCATACCCCAGACCACATAGTCAAAGAAGGCCAAGAGTTATGCAGAGGACCCAGAATTACCCCCAGCTTTGAAACGACGCGTCTAGATCTCCTCCTTATATTAAGCTTTCCAGAAGGGTTATAAAGGCTTTTAAGCTAAGGGGGAAAAATATCCCAAATGTTATTAGAACAACTAGAAACCTAAGTTTTCAAAGGAGAAATCTCGGACCAGCTAGGGCAGCCAGAACCACCCCCTCCCTCCCTGCATTCGCTGTGCCCTTGGCAGGCAGGTCCGTCCTTCGGGCGATTCAACCGTTTCCTGAGCAGTGGCCGACTCGGCTCGGGGCCCCAAGGCCCCAGGAGGCTCCCGCTGTGCCCCGGCCACCCAGTGCCCATCCCCAGCCCCACAGCCAGCTCTCCTCCGCACGCCGCGCTAGCCTCCGGCTCCCAACCCCAAGTAAGCTCTCGCAAGGAAGGCASGATTTCCCCCTCCGTACAAGAGATTCATCCATCCTTGTCTTAAAGGGAAATACCAACTTGGAACAGACAAGTCAAAAATGGCTATTGTTCACTGCAGTTTATTTTGGTACTATTTAAGCAATTTTGATATTACATCAGGGATCAAGTCAATGGTTCACTTAATTCAGTATTTTTGCCAACACCAGGCAAGTCAGAAGCAGCTGCAAGAATGACACTGTAAGTAGGCACAGTAATTCAGATTAGAAAATAATCTGAAAAGAACAGAAACATTACTTTCGTAGGGAAAGAAGCAGAGGTCCATTAAGAGGCCTTTTAAAAGATGAAAGCCAGGCAGGCATAACAAGAAATAATGCTAGGAATAAAGCTCAAAGACATTCAAATTAGAAAAGGTGAGAGTGATTACTGGAATCAACTTTCAAGGGAAGACATTTTCTAACTTTCAGTATCTTCCACAAAAGCATCCAATCTCAATTTCAAAATTCATTTAATAAAACAAGTTATTGGCTTTAATAGTGTGAAATGCCATGTCGGTGCTATAACAGAAGCCAGGTAAGATCATCTTAAAACCTCCCTTTAAAAGTTTATTCTATCCCCATGAACACCTTATCATGACTCCTTGTAGCCAGAAACCATCTTAGATTTTGATGCCTGGTGTTTATAACCCTTCCAACCTCCTTTCTCTCTAACAAGAATATTCAAGCCCTTCTTGGCATTTCACCAAGGTCTTGGCCCCAGGAACACCCTGGAAAATTACGAACCAAATTTCTACTATGTACTGAGATAAAAGTAATCCCTTGAGCCTTTTGAAAATGCAATTTTAACAGCAATTTGTTTTTATATTCTGCATGAGAGAGAAGCTATCAACCCACCTTTCCTATACTGCTCATTATACATCTTTATTCATAGCCAGAACTAGGCATTCATCAAAAGTAGGTACCTGCCGAGGGCAATAGATTGCCAGGAACAAAAGTAGTTATTTTTAGATATTGGTATTCCTACTGGACACAGCAGCCAACTCCCATTTCTTTTATTTTCTGAGCAGCAAAGGAACAGCAAATCCAGCTTTCTATGCCAGATCTCTTCCCAGTCTCCTCTGTCCTACAGTGAGGTAAGCCCAACTTTTCCTATACAAACAGCCTTAGGCAGGTTCTGCCCTCATATCCCTTCTAATTAATTTCCTTTTCAAGAAAACCAACTCAAATGTCCTCAAATTCTCATCTGAGATGTTTTTACTGACCTTCTCTGAATCCTTAGTAATTCTACAGTACTCCATGTGAGATAAAACGTTCGGGCACTCCAGGTGCTCCATTCCGTTTGAGCTCTGGGTGACAGCATATCACCCATCCATACAAAAACAGTACAATGCTCATATGCTACATTTCATTCCTCATGTAGCATATAGTTTGTTTTGTGAAGTTTCTTTTAGCTGTCCTTCCTGATATACAGGTCCCATCCCTAATTTCAAGCCAAATATGTTGTATGCATAGTTGAACAGCCAGCTCCAATGAGTACAGCTTACTTTTTCCACGTTGAACTTTTAGCCTTTCATTTTTGTCCATTTTTTTTGACTTCTACTAATTCTGTAGTTCCTTAGAGTCTTTCTTTGTCTGAGCAAAGTGCTATCATCTGCAATTTTTGTTTTCCCATAGTATCAGATCTTTTTCAAATCAATAATTTATCTAGTTGAGTCATGGGCTTACTACACTTTTCCCTGGAAAAAAATCAATTCTTTGTTTCTACTAGTTTCCTGTTAGTAACTGATACTTGGTCCACAGCAACTCTTTGCCTCTAAGGAACAAATGCTTAATGCTTAAGAGCAACCCATGAGAAAGTTCTTTTGACTGATATTTCTTTCTAACCACAAATACAACACATTCGAGAGGCACATAAATCAGATAACAGTAAATCATTAAGGCTTTATTGTCATTTTCAGAAAGCAAATTCAAAGATTAAGTTAAGGGACAATGTAGAGGAATAAAAAACAAAGTTGACAAAATGCAAGTAAAAGCTAAAGGATATTCAGTTCAACACAGCTAAAAATAGTCATAGATTTAACAGTTACTCTTTGAGAAATAAATTTAGCATGGGTAAGATTTCCACAGAACTTGAGAAAAAGGGCTAAGGATCTTTAGACTATATTTAAAAGTAGAAAAGTGAACTCGGAAAACTGTAGACCAGTAACTTGATATTAAGTTCTATAAAGGATTTTTTTCCCTAGTACATACCTGTAAACACCTAGAAAGTAAACATTGCAACARCCGAGCCAAAGGCTTGTCCAGAACAAGTACACTCAAAATAACCTATTTCTAATGGGTTGGTTAGATGACTGCAAGTGACAGAGGTGCTATCTGTCATATCAGCCCCAAGAATGACCATGCATGACATGCTAACGATTGCTACGGCTAAACCTACGCTGGTAAACACAGCCAGCATGAGATAAGGGTAAGCGCTCATTTGCTCTGACTTAATCCTGATGTTTAAGTTACTGCAGATAACTTCCAATATCCAAACAGCATTTGAACCGCACTTGGGGGAAAAAAAAAAAGATAAAAGTATCAATGACACACCATCAAATCTTAAGGATATAACAGATATAGTTCTACTGAATCAAGATACCAGTATAACAGGAAACATTTATAAGTGTTTTGGCAACAGTAAGTACTCTAATTAAAGCTTCAAGAGGACACTAAATTAAGAAAAACTGTGTGCACTTTCTTAGTAGGACCAGATCACAGTTACTGGTGTGAAGGAAGGGGGGGACACAGCCACCAGAGAAAGGCTCAAAAGCATCTGGTGGAGTCAAATACAATCATGTGCAAAGCACTACATTTTGGCTGCAAGTAATCAGCCACACAAACCTGTAATGGAAATCAACTACATTAGCTAGCACTACGGCAAAAAAAGGATTGGTGGAAAGTCACTGCGCTGCAGAAGAGACAGAATAAGCCTTTTATTCTGYTTAGCATCACAAATACCTCAACCTGTTTTGAAAAGCACATTTCCAAGTGACATGGAACAACTGAAGAAAGTCTTGAAAACATGACTTAGGAGGAAAGACTTCAACAGGCTTGTTCAGTCTGTTCTAGACTGAAAGACAACAATATAAACACAGGATTGCTGCAGAAAGCAAGGGAATAAATTTCTCTACAGAGACAAAGGGGCTTAAACCATGGAAGATTTAGGCTAATTATTAGGAGAACCTAACTGGAAGTATAGTTAAGCATTTATACGGATTGTGGAAACTCTCTCTTTGGACCTTTTTCAAATTAATTTGTAAGTTTTTCCTTTCTTCTTTTTTTTTTTTTCCCCACTCTCTTTTCTCCCCCTCCTCTCCTCTCCCTTCTTCGCCCATCTCACACTACCTTTGCTTAGGGGACTAGATGAACTCAAATCCCAAATCCCTTCCAGACCTCTTTTCCATGATTCTATCATCAGGTTTTGTTTCCTGAAGAAAAAAAAAAAGTATGTAGGACAGTGGCAATAGAGGTCTGCTTAAAAACTAATCCAATATATGTAGATGAAGAGACATTTGGATGTAAAGTTTTATAGTTTAGACTCCTTTTAAGAGCTGACATGCAGTAAAGAAGAAAAACAACTGTGGGAGCCAGTCAAGAGGCTGCTGATCTGGCGAGACAAGCCCTAGAATAGGAATGAAAAAGGCATACCCACAAGAGCTGTTTGTGTGCATAACATGTTTTAGATTCAAACTTAGTTTAAACATTTCCAACACAGTCAAACTGAGGTTAGGTGTGCTGTGGAGTTTTCACGTATTATACCATATAGTCACATACCTATTGTTGAACACATAGTCCACATGCTAAATATTATTTGATAAAGGCGTTCAGCTATGCTGCAAGGGCAGTGAGTCCACACTTCTTATCTCAATGCAAACTAACAACCTATAGAGAGAATGAGGTTTTAGCACCAATTATTTTAAATATATATATTGGTTAAGAGGGAGGTAACCCATGACTTTTTTCCTCTCTTCTAATTCATAGATTGTTCAAATACTTTAAATTCACGTGCAATAAGCTACTGAACAGATCATGAAATACATAAATAAAATGCAAGCAGTATAGAAAACCCAACTCAGCTGAAGTTCACCCCCTGTATCAAAAAAAAGAAAAACAAAAAGGGGGGAAAAAGAGCACTCTGTGCTTTTCACTTGAAAAAGCAAGGTGGAAGATTTTCTATCAATACTTTTTGGAGAGCAACGACTGCAAGAAACTCAGAGATCCAAATTCTATGCTTGGAATACTGGATTCCTGAACTTCTGTAGAAATCAAAAGCATTGCTCCTTCCTCCCTGAGCAGTGATCTTGGACTCTGTAACAGAATTGCACCCACACATTGATTCTCACAAGATATGCCCTGATCAGCACAATAGAAGACAAGCAGGGAGAGAAGCATGAAGAAAGATGAAGGCTTCTTCCTTCAAAAAAGCAGAAACTGTAAGAAAACCACTAGACAAGAGTAGTAGATCTGATGGATGCAATTCCAGCAGTGCTAATCTGTTGACATACATCTTTGTCTTCTCTTTTTCAGGAATTGGGAGGAGACAGCGTAGGAGGAAGTGGAATATTCCTGGCCTRCTCCTGCCATCTCCTCACAGTCTACTTCTCAGTCTGCCAAACTGAATAAAAATCAGAAACAAAATAATGCACTTAAATTACAGAGGCTTTGCTTATTTTTAAGAAAGAAACTAACTTGAAAATACTTGTAATATTCTTCACCTCAGTACAAAACCTTCGGTTTTCCAATTAACGTATTTTAATGGTCACAAATCATTAAGAATCAATCTCTGTTTTAGAGATCTAAGCTCATTTAGAAGGAAGGTTTCTATTTGCTTCATTTAAATGGTGGTTTCAATTCATAACTTCTTCTAATTCATCCACCCTCACATTACTTCTAGAAGGAAGGTTTCTATTTGCTTCATTTAAATGGTGGTTTCAATTCATAACTTCTTCTAATTCATCCACCCTCACATTACTTCTACCTCCACATACTAGTTGGCTGGTAGACTTTCTGCACTTTTCATTTTAGACAGTTTCGTGTCCCAGTAGGATACCTGGTAGTGTACAGCCAGATGTCAGAAGTTATTTTTAGGTCATCAAGGAAGTCCAGAAATACTCTTTTATTATCTAGAAATATTTCCTATGGATTTGGAGCTGTATTTATACCACCTTGGAAACCACATTGCATTTAATTTATCTAGTTCAAGCAGCACCAAGATCTGAAGCTTCATGAATGATATATCTTTCATTACTGCAGCCAAATCATCTCCAAATAGCCTATGACATTTAAAGGGTAAAGCTGTTGGTCTCTTTTTAGAAATTAAGTCACCTTCTCCCCGAAGTTTAGTTGCAGAGTGTGATCCACTTTTTTTCGAAAAAAAAACAAACTATATAACTGTTCAATTTTTCTAGAGAAAGTCCAGACACAAACTAATTAAGTTTGAGGAATTTCTCTCAATTCTCCCTTTCAGCTTTCACATTGCACTTCCTTCTTCCTAGCTTTTGCTATACTAAACTAGGTCAGACTAAAATGACAGCAAATATCCAAGGATTTGGGGAGGGTTTTTTTGTGTGGGGGAGTTGTTTTGTTTTGTTTTTAAACAGCCAAGACTTCCTAGGAAGGAAAATCATCTCAACATACTCTTTTAAAAAAAACCTTAGAGAAAGCTAGAGAGATACTGGTACACGCTCTGATATCAGAATATCAAGTATTGGGAGAGCAGTTAATCCCTTGGAAAAGAAAAACAGGAACATTAAAGTGTTTTGGAAGTAGTTGGCTCTCTTATTGATACAGTTCTACCTTTATTACCACAACATCCTGAAAAAAACATGAAAAAAAACTTTCCTGCCCAAAGTCAGAAGGGTTGTCTTCTGCCCAAACTTAGGTTAGAAGTTGAGCAGCAGAAAAATATTTATAGCAGACACTGACATGGAGGATGGAGAAAACTGGAGCACTAAGTACATAACAGTCAGATAAATATCACCAGTCCAAATTTGAGGAAGAAAAAAGAAGGCACAAATGTACTGAGGAGCATGGAAAGGCAGAGTAGTTCACAAACCAAAAGTCAAGGGACCACACAGCTTTCTACAGCAAGACAGGAGAGGCAGGTAGTAGGTAGAAGGAAGACAGCAATAAGTAGTTACATAAATTAAGAGGAATGCAACCATTAGCACATTCGCAGAATGGAAGCTAGAGGTTTGGCTTGCTAAATGGAACAGGGGGCAGGGGGGTATAGGAAGCAGCTAAGTTCAGCTTGCAGGACACAGCGAGCCCACAAGAGATGGGGGAAGATCTTGAAATCTTCACAGACTCAGGAATACCAATAATCTCTTCTCTAGTCAGCATCCAATTTTTATGGCACGCACGGGGATTTTTCTTGAAGAACTTCAAATTTCTGTCACAGCTGATTGAACCAGTTGGCCAGTTTCAAACACACAAACATAGCATTAGCGTCCTTTCATTAAGAAACCAGAGTAAAAAACAACAACAACAACAAAAAAAAACACACACCATTGTGGGCTTCTATTTTTGAGAGAGAAAGGGGAACACAAATGAGTTGCAAGGCAGACAAACAATTAACTCCATTAACATGAAAAGGAGGATCTGATCTTTGGAAATGTGCAAGTGTCTTAAGGTATTGCTCTTGAATTTAAAAAGTTAAAAAGCAAAACCAAATATACAATAAAATAACCCAATGTGACCTGAAATACAACAATAATAGGCAAATAAATATTGCACCCAGAAAGATTTGTACAAAACCAAGTTGGGATTGTTTCAGGGTTCATAGTCTTAGCTATCTTAATCAGTTTTCTTAAGGGAAAACATCCAGATGTTACCCCCCAAAAAAGTTCCTTCTACTTCGAAACACAGCTTGCTTAAGACTTCCCAGCCTAATACTGTGAACTTTAACAAAACAGCTTCTTTCAGGCGAGCATCCGAAAACCAGGACTTGCTACTATATAAGTCACCACTGGAACCCCAAGTACAAAATTTTGCCAATAGAAAATAAGATGCTGGCAGAGCATTCAACACAACCAGTTGTTGCAGGGGAAGGCTCACTGGAGCCTTTAATGAGAACTGTCTGGCTTATGTGGAGGTTATCGTCTGTTTTCTGCCTCTGTCTCCTCAGGGCTCTTGGCATCAAAAGTATCCAGCAACCAGTGTCCATCTGGCAGGAATCCCATGCTGAAATCCTTTGGGCTCCCTCTGAGAGAGAGAGATGAAACATTTTGAATTTCTGTGGCAATACTAATCAATATTTCCACTGGCAAAAGATTCCCTCTTACAGTGAATTCTTCACTGACCACATTGATGGCTCAAGGGTTGTTTGCTAAAGTTACCCAATAATAAAGCCCAGTTATTCAAAAGATAAGAAACCAATGCTGCAGGCCAACAATAAATACACAAAGTCCAGAACTAATTATTCTGTTGGGGTTTTTCGGTCTCCTCTTTTCCCATCCTATCTCCACTCATCTCCCAAGTCAACCACAAGCCAAAAGAGTTCCCTATTAATTACTACTGACTATAATTCTTAAACACACTTGCACACAAGGACACAGACACTGCAAGAACTCCCTGTCAAGAAGAGTAAAGGAAAATGACCTGCACGGGTTTGTCAGGCATCTGCTCAGTGACTTGATCGAATGCCATTTCATGCCATCACTGTCCTGCCACATGGAAAAGAGGCAGTATTAAGAGTAAACCAGACATGCTGCCACAGTGTTTCTGTGTTTGCAGAAACAACCATGGTGAAGGGCAAAAGAATGATCAAGACAGAAACAATTTGCTGGTTGCTCACATTTTCACTCTTAGTAGGAGAAAATAAAAGAAATTAAATCAAGTACTTGTTTATAAAATGCTGAAGAGGTACAGTATGTAAAATCAGATGAACACAAGTTCATCACAGTCACAATGAACACAAGTACAGAGCAGATCACTATTGTTCTGATAAAAGATGCTTTAAAACAACTGGTGCTCAGTACTTATCTGAAGAATAAGTTTTCAAGAAATATTCTGAAAGACTGATGTTCCCACATCTAGTTAATATCTACAGCAGAAGTTTCAAAATGGTATGAAAGATTTTACTTCTTCACTGATTTTGTTTATAAAAACAAATATGTGGTGCCTGTGAGGGATGACTGTATTAGCCAGCACCTGCATTACTTCAGCAGTTGTCCATTTTACTACCTTTAGAAAGTGTTACTTGCTTCATAAGCTAATGCACAGTTAACAACTGTTGAAATACTGCTAGTTTCACTACTTTCAGCAAAAGGATGATTTTGTACTTTAAAACCTGGACACAGACTGCATCCAATTTTTGTGTCCGTTCTATGCAACTTACATTATACTTTATACCCCAGTTCTCATTCACAGGATGACAGTGTTTAGGAGCAGAAATAATTTCATAGTCTTGAAGTATTTGCACTTCTACATTGCAGAGGGAAGACCTTTGCAGGATCTTTGATAAACCCACTGTGCCAACTATGCTTTGCTGTTCCAACTAAACTCAACCTGTTTCTAGGTGCTTTAGATCTTTTATTTAGACCCTTCTACTGTTGATACCAATTGTCTCACAGTACACAACTTGCCTAACCATGAACTGCAGAAAAATGCCWCAGAAACTAACCAGCTTCCAAAGCCACATACTTTATATCAAACCAACATCAGGATAAAGATTTATTCTAGCCTGCTTATCAGAAGCCACTTACAAATCAAGTCTGCTTTTTATGCTCTTTCAAGAGAGCTAAAAATCCTTAGCTATTTCAGTTTGGAGAAATCCTGCTTGGATGGGGATGTTGTTGCATCAGATAGATAAAATACAACAAAATCCGTTAATCTGCTTCCCAGCAGCCGTGAACAATGAAAAAGCCATTGGCTTTTGACAGGAGTTTTGATGACAGCTCAGTAGCAAGGACCTTTTATCTCCCTCAATCCCAGTAACACAAGGTATCACATCAAGTTCACATTGACCAATTTTAATTTTGTTACTATATAAAGTGGTAATAAGATGCTATAGGGACAATAAAATACTTGACCGATTCTTTAGCAATTGCAAACACACTGCTTACATGAATTCCTAAAGCAAASCTACCAGGTGAAACAATTGTAGTCAGTACAACTGAAAAATAATGCCCTCAAGACTATAGTTTTATATGACTGTCATATGCCTTAAGAAGGTCTACATAATTACTGCTCAGATTTCCACAGCAGCATGGTCATGGAGTGCAAAAGAACTAGAAGAGCTTTGTTTCATTACAAYTGGAGACAAAAAGTGAATATTGCTTATCAGTGAGAAGAACTACCTGCATCTTATTCAAGAAGGATGCCTCTCTATAGGTTTTTTTCTTGATATATTAAAATACACTTGGCCAAACGTTTCAGCTGGCAGCTGTACACCTTAAATAGTGAAACAGCAAGAATCTTATTAGTTCTTATTATATTCATACCACCTCATTCATCCCTACCTCACAAGGTGTCCTGAAAATCTTTAATATATTGTGAGCTGCTTTGAAGATGAAAAGCTCTCTACAGAGGCAATGATATTAATCACAAAAAATTAGCATTCAGTATCAAAGCCAGAAGACAGTGAATCTTTACATACAGGGATGATGCTACAGTATATATTAACCACTGTTTCACAAATGGATATCATGGTGGGGGGAAAAAGAGGAGGAACACCTGACAGCGTGAGAGGTCTGAGACTAAGGACTTTCCAAAATTTGGGACTTTACTTAAAACATCATAGACACTCCCAGAAAGGGCAGAATACTGAGAAAAAGAAAGCCAGGTACACAACCACTGTTTAAAGCTACACATTACTTACATGCATTGTGCATTTGCACATGATACGATCTATTAATAAAATAGATTATTCATTAAGTAATCATACACTGGAATACCCACAACCTCCTTAAGCGAGCCTACTGACTTGACAATTCCTCTGTTGTGCCTGTGATTAGCAATGATAGTGCAAATTGCTTAACACTTGTCTATATTAAGTATCTTTTTATTTTGACCCCAGTTTTAAAAATAACACCACACTACATTGGTAAGAAGATGCTAGTACCTTACACAGATGTAGACACACAGCAAGCCTGCTTCAGTACCACATATCCAAAATGTCACAGAAAATATTTAATTGAATTAAAATAGAACACAAAAAGTTCCTTTTCATTATCATTTAGGTCAGACTTGTTGTAAATGGTCCTGTGTTTTCCATCTTAAACATCTTTGTTACTTTTCCATTTCTCATTCAACAAAATCAAGTGCAACTTTCAAACAGTAAAGCTTGAAAACTTGCTGTCATAAAATAGCAAGCTTACTAGCTAAAAAGTATGCCAACAGACATGCAAGGAGAAAGGAATTTTTTGCACATTACCCTATTAAAAGCTCCAGGCAGTTCATCCATACTGAAAAAAGCATAAGTAATTCCCTCACATATCTTCTCATGGTATAGAAGAAAAAAAGTATGGATTTCTTGTTTGAATACTGGAAAAAAYGGTTGTCAAATGTAATTGAAAAGTGAAAAGAAAGTAACAATAGACTTTAAGAATTATCAATACTCTCTCCAATTATACAAAAAAGGGGGAGGGGGAAACTTTTTTAGTGAGTCCAAATCAGACCAGAAAATAATATTGAATGAAGTCACCCAAATAAAGTTTAAGTTGTAATAGACACTGAAGCAATATACCAAAAGGAAATGACTAGCATGCTTATGACAACTGCAACTATCCAGGATCATGACCATATTAAGGAAGACTTCAGTTTCATTATGCCTCTCTAGATCAGAGACTTGATATCTATCACATGTTCCTATTAAAACTGAATTAATCTATAAAAAGCTATTCACATATGCGTCCTGCCAAGTTTCACCTACAGTCTATGTAACCCATTTTCCTAAGTTTCAATTAGCTTCCAACTGACTAGAGTCCTCTAGATTAGTAGTTTTGGTTCTCAACATTTGAAGGTGAAAAAATACCCACTCTTCTTGAATAGATGCAATAAAAAAAAAGAAGTTTTTAAAATTAGTCTCTCCAGGGAAGTTATAAACAGTGATGACAATACAGGATATGGGGGGGGGGGGGAAAAAATCAGCAACAACCATTATTCTTAACTGCTGGCATTAAAGCATGGGCAAGGACAACAGGAAGCATTCACAGTTCTGCAGGCAAAATTGGACTTGTATAACTTAGTGAATAGTTCCATTAATTAAAGCGAAACAATTATTAGCTGAGTTTGTCATAATTACTCAAGTGAAATTTGTCACAATCACAAGATATTTCACCAAAGAATAAAAAGAGTGTAAAAACACACACTTATAGRACAGAACAGGAAGGTCAAAGCTTATCTTAGAGTACTGATGCTAGACACCCTAATTCAATAAAAGTCTTCAATCAGGACAGCAGTTAATCATAAACACATGCTTATTTTCCCCAGAAACCTGGACTTAATGATTTATGTTCAAAATGGTCCAAAATTTATTATGTCCACTGGTCCACAATATGCTATATAAATTCCTTCCACAAAAGTATCATATCATATGATATGGAGTGATATGACATCATATGATCAGGAGTAGTCAGCATGGATTCACCAAGGGGAAATCATGTTTAACCAATCTGATAGCCTTCTACAATGGGTTGACTGGCTGGGTAGATGAGGGGAGAGCAGTGGATGTTGTCTACCTTGACTTCAGTAAGGCTTTTGACGCTGTCTCCCATAACATCCTCATAGACAAGCTCAGGAAGTGTGGGCTAGATGAGCAGACAGTGAGGTGGATTGAGAACTGGCTGAATGGCAGAGCTCAGAGGGTTGTGATCAGTGGTGCAAAAGTCTAGTTGGAGGCCTGTAGCTAGCAGTATCCCCCAGGGGTCAGTACTGGGTCCAGTCTTGTTCAACTTCTTCATCAATGACCTGGATGAAGGCACAGAGTGCACACTCAGCCTCCAAGTTTGCTGATGATACMAAACTGGGAGGAGTGGCCAATACACCAAAGGGCTGTGCTGCCATTCAGAGAGACCTGGACAGGCTGGAGAGCTGGGCAGAGAGGAACCTCATGAAGTTCAACAAAGGCAAGTGCAGGGTCCTGCACCTGGGGAGGAACAACCCCAGGCACCAGAACAGGCTGGGGACTGACCTGCTGGAAAGCAGCTCTGCAGAGAAGGACCTGGGAGTGCTGGTGGACACCAAGTTAAGCATGAGCCAGCAATGTGCCCTTGTGGCCAAGAAGGCCAATGGTATCCTGGGGTGCATCAGGAAGAGTGTTGCCAGCAGATGGAGGGAGGTGATCCTTCCCTTCTACTCAGCCCTGCTGAGGCCACATCTGGAGTACTGTGTCCAGTTCTGGGCTCCCCAATACAAGAGAGACATGACTGGAGAGAGTCCAGTGAAAGGCTATGAAGATGATGGAGGGACTGGAGCATTTCTCCTCTGAGGAAAGGAGGAGAGAGCTGGGCCTGTTCAGCCTGGAGAAGAGAAGGTTAAGAGGGGATCTTATCAATGTGTATAAGTATCTGAAGGAAGGATGTCAAGAGGATGGGGCCAGACTCTTTTCAGTGGTGCCCAGCAACAGGACAAGAGGCAACAGGCGAGGCAACAGGCACAAACTGAAACACAGACAGTTCCATCCGAACATGGGGAAAAACTTCCTTACTGCGAGGGTGACGAGCACTGGCACAGGTTGCCCAGAGAGGTTGTGGAGCCTCCTTCCTTGGAGATATTCAAAAGTCATCTGGACACAATCCTGGGCAACGTGCTCTAGGTGACCCTGCTTGAGCAGGGTGGTTGGACTAGAGGATCCCCAGAGGTCCCTTCCAACCTCAACCCTTCTGTGATCATACTTCTCTTATTATATACTGCTCATAGAACAGCAATTTCTTGAAAGACAGAGGTGCTGGGCAATGCAAACAATAAGAGACAGAGGTGGTCTAAATAGCTAAAACCCAAACTAGGCATGGTCCCAAGCAACCTGCTCTAGTTGACTCTGCTTTGAGTAGAGAGGTTGGACTAGCTGACCATTCCAACCTTAACTATTTCATGATGCTACAGTCTCATCTTAGACTTCCAAAAATGGCATTTTATCTGTAAAACTGATTAACTGATCAGCTGTAGTAGTCTGTCAGCGTTTTCAGTAAAGATACTATCTGAAACTAATTATTTCATCTAACATATGCTCAACTGAGACACTGGATTTTAAAATGCAGAAGTATGTATTTTCTAAATATCAAGGCTTCTAATTTATATCCACTTCCCTTTAAAGGAAACAAAGCACAAGCAGGGTTTTTTTGTTTTGTTTTGAGGCTTGTTTGTTTTTAAATGGCGATGACCCTTTTCAATACAGGTGTACTTCTTTTGCCTCTTTAAACACCTTTTAGCTCCAACCCAGACACTTTGTACACCATCACTCACAGTTCTGCAGGCAAAATTGACTTGCATAATTTACAGTAAACAGTTCCATTAAAGAAAGTGAAATGATTATTAACAGTTTGTCATAATTACTCAAGTGAAATTTGTCACAATCACAAGGTATTTCAAAGAATAAAAAGAGTGCAAAAACACACGCTTACAGAAAAGAGTTGACTACAACATACAAAATACTTGCACCTAATCCTTCCATCCCAAATACAACCGGTACAACTCAGGCAATACTATACAACCAGAATTTTTAATCAGCTCTTATCAGCAGCAGCTGAAGAACAGAGCTTTCACCAAACTCTTCTAGGTACAATTCATTCTGCCACTTCATTTTGTAGGGAGCCTGCTTTATTTGACATCAATAGTTTGCTGAGGTAAGAAACCATGCAGCAATGATACCATGATTTACTAGCAGTCAGGTTGTTTGGCAGCACGACAGGCAGAGCAATGTGCCTTGAAAAGGTATCTATATAAATGCTACAGCTTTCAAGAATTACGAAATAAATACAGTGCCCAGAAAACATGACTTTACTCTCACTATCAATTTGCCTTTGCTTGATTAATACAGCTTCCTTCTGAGCACAGAAGAAAAAAGATGCTGACATCTATGCAAGCCAAAAAGCAATAGCTACTCAGCCCAACACATTTCTAATGCACCCAACCATTCCACGTTAGTGCTTCGTTCCAAGAAAAGATTGTTCTCTATGTTCTCACACAGAGTGAAAAAGCTACTTACTATAAGTCTCAAGTTTAGGGAGTGAAGAGGACCATCTTTCAATTAAACATCTAATAGCTACTTCATAAAGCAGAAGTCCAGAAATTTTTTCACCCGAGTTCTCTCAAGCATAATGATAGAGATTTTATATGCCAGCAACATTGTCAGCACACCTGGGCTTCTGTGAATTCCTTTCCTGGGGTGCCATGAACAAAGTGGGGGAAAAAGAAGGGGGAAGATTTAAAACAAACTAAATTAGACTGTTCTCCCTGGAAATACAAAATGTATAATCAGAGTTTGTTCTAGCTACATTAAGACAGTATATGTTCCTTTTGTTTCAATGCAACTGAAGTGGTAACAACACTTCTTTGCATTGCTGTTTATCACCTTTGCCAGCCTATTTTTAAGTGCCACACTTCACAAAGCCTCAGACACTAAGATTCCTGTCGTCCCTTCCTCCTCCTCCATACATATGTGGGGGGGGGGAGGGGAGGGAGCGACGGGATTGGGGGGAATTAAATGCATTTAGCAATTTAAAAATAAGGCAAAAAAGTGACAGGCATCAAGAATAAGAAAATCCCAGCTCTATTTTTGTTCCATTTCTGTAATTAAAAAAAAATACAATCGGTCAAGGCCTTTCCATTCTAACATTTCAATTCAACAAGGTTAAATAAGTGTTGTTTTAAACCTACACCTTTGTTTTAAACACTACATTGAGTTCTATCAAAACATAGCCAGGATAGTTAACAAGAAGTTATCAAAGTAGTGGATGAACTTGCAATAGCTATTTAAAACAAATACCTCCAAAAGAAATTCATGAGGATTACTAGGAAATTCCTTCAGTTATTTACATCAACACACGCTCACTTTTCAAGTCATTGAAGGCAACCACCATTTACATGGCTATTTTTGTAACGGCTAAACCTTCAGAACACAAGGAATCACTACCTGCCGCTAGCCAGTGCTTCYGTTCCTACAGTTTGGCCCAGGCTTCCCTAGATAAAGATCACAAAAAGCAAACATAACCAACCGTGAAGAAAAATCAATCAATAAAGCATACTCAAAAACCCCATAACATTATTAACCACAATTTCCAAGCTCCAGAAAAGTAAACAGGGATATTTATTGTCTTTTGAATTTGGTAGGTCAGTTTTAAACTGCAAGTGGTTTTGATGAATAATTTGATGTAAGAGAGAGGCAAAGAGCGTGTCAGAGGCAGTTATTAAACTGCAGACAACTACAGGATATGCTCCAGTCACACAGGATACATCCCAGCTCCACACATTACCAAGGACAGGACCAGCAGGATACAGGAACTTGAGTTGTGCAGACCTCTCATGTGCAAGGTTTACTCAAGTTAAGACCTTCAAGTAGGTTATCTGACTTAGCTATATAATGAAGCTAGATGCCACAGCTAAGGACAAAATTTTCTACGGATAGTAAATTTTTACTAAAAGGTGAAGCCTATTCCAGATCACAAACTTCATGTCTTCTGTTATCTGTGATAGTTCCGTTTTGACTCAGTCTAGCTTTATATCTATATCTATCTATACACACACACGTACATATATGTATTCATATATGTATATTTGCAAGCTGAACAGAATTCTTGAACAAAAAAAAATTAGTGTTCACTTCTACAAACACACGAGGAGCCTTTGCCATTACAAGAGCAAAATCTCAAGGATTTATAAAACTAGAAAGACAGTCTAACAGCCAGACTGAATGCTAGGCTATAAAGGAAAAAAAACAACTAGTGAATTCCATAAGAGAAGCATCCTCCTGCATGGAGGCATACTAATATTTCTGATAGCAGAAAAGTGTTTCCAACTAGAAGAAAAAAAACACTTATCTTTCAGTACAATTAACTGACTTTTGTAATGCTTCAGCTGCTAAGCTAAGACATTCTCCACATTTTCATCTCCTATGTTAATACTTTGCTCTCTTGTAGTTCCTGGATACACTGAAGAAACTGAGCACAAAATTCTTAACAAGACTTGGTTTTAATCCCCCAAATCATTGTTAGAGCTCTTAAAAAAAAAAAAAAAAATCCAGTATTTCCAAATCATTCTTTAATCCTGGCTATTAGAATGGGACAGAATTCTGCAAAACATCTCACCACTCCCTTTGGGGACATAGAACCTGATGATCTTTTCATATATTCAAGATTCACATCAGCTATTTTAGCTATAATTTTGCTTATGCTGAGACAGTTTCCTATAATGATCATGAATCCTTTTTTTTTTTTTTTTTTAAAAGGAAAAATTGACAAGTGCAATCCCGTTTCCTTTGGGAAAAAGGTATACAACTTCAGAATGGAAAACAGATTCTTATTAGCTGAAAACTATTAAAATATGCTCCTAAATACAGCCACTTACTAAATTCTGTGTTTATTTCTGCTAATAKAAGAGAATGAGAGTTCTACGCATACTGCAGGAATTATGTTGTTTAACACGTATTTGATTCTCATCTATACAAAAATCTTTAAAATTGCTTTTTAATCAAATACAAATTTTATAATGATACAGTTTTAACAGGGTTTATTTTACATTTAACACAGATCTGATAAAACAACAAGAATTGCTTCTAGTGATAGAACAGTACTGTTTTGTTGTGGTTGTTTTTCTTCAATCTGGGTATTACTTAAGGCTATAGAACCAGCAGATCTCATCTTCTCCCATCTTGCATTTATCCTTATGTGGATGATAAGATGACACTTCTGCTTTTTCAGCTCTCAATTACTTTAACTGAATGAATTCATCTTATTTGAACTAATTGTTGAAGCAGAAATGAAGGAAACATTTTGTTTGTTCATGCAGAACAGTCTGCAGCTATTAATACTTCAACAAATTCTGACTCCAGGTGTATAGCCACTGTCCTTTGGCAGCTATCTATGTATCAGACATTTCTGAGTTACTTGAATAAGTTATAAAATTTGTAACTGAGAAGTTATGCCAAATAGCCTAAAGTCCCCTGGATACTCTTCTCCCCTTTAAAGAAATGAAAATTACATTGGCAGGTTTTCAATCCTAGGTTTGCTTAAAATTATTATTAGAAATTGATAGCATTTCTAAGTCAAATCTTTAAAGATTATTAGATTTTGTAATTTCAGCCTGTTGGTTTGCTGATGCTTAATTTTAGATGCTGCTTCAGATCCTCCTTTGAGGATAAAAGAGAGTCTTCTTGATGACCAGGAAGCACCTCGAAAGGGGCTGGAGTAGCTACATCCAGGGAATCTGGAGAGGAATGGGGGGAGAAGAGAAGAGAGGGTGCTTATAACCCTACTGTTTTTTATATATCTAAAATACACACACATACATGAACATATATATACACACAGACTGAACCTATCAAAGTTAGTCAATAACACTGTCTTAGCTTCTCTTTCTTGTTTTCAACTGCTAAGAGAGCTAAGAAATAGCTAAAATGTATTGAATAATTTTCTAAAGTTAGTCTTCCAAATAAACAACTACCTCTATTCCATCAAAGTGACATACAATCCCAAACAGAATGTATTATATATAATTGTGGAAGAAGGGGGAAAGTACTTCATAAGAGAGATTTTAAAGTGTTCCATAATATAAGCATTAAGACTTCTGAAATCCAGAGACTTTATAAAGCTCTGGAAAAGATAAATACCTGAAATCAAAATTCTGCTCCCCCCCTCAGCACATGAAATACTTAGTGCTATTCAGGCCTCTTCATCCTTCATTAGTTTTCTTTTCATAACTTAACTATGCCGGAAAACAGCTTGCTGATCAGATTTTTTTCCAAAACCAAGAATAACCCACCATAAGTTCTAATAGTTCAACTTTAGGCTTCTGGAACAAGAAAACTATTATCATCCTACAACTTCAGGCATAATGTAGAACATAATATACCCCTAACAGCATGCCTACTGCTTGGTTTTACATTAACAGATTTACCAGATTTGAATTAACAGATTAACAGCACTGTTTTTAAATTAACAGGCTCAATTCCTACACTGACACAGCTAGCATTTGTATCTTCTCTCAATAAAGTCATTAACCAAAAAATCCTCCTGACTTCAGCAAAGCAATTATGAGACCTATAATTGTGACTTTCTTTTCCCCATAGGCACAGAGATCTTATTTACCAACCATAAAATGAACAATGATTTCAAAAGAAACAGTTGCACAGGAACCTTAAAAAATCTTGTCATCAAATTATCTGTGCAAGAATAGCTTACACAGCTCTTTGCTAACACTAACCAAATACTTTAAAGAAAAAAACCCATGGCATTCTGGATTTTGTCTTCCAAGAAAAGTATCAATTTCTAAACTAAACAATGAAACAGAATAAATTTAAAGACAAAAAAGAAATTAACATTATATCAAAGAAATTAACATGATATCAGTAAAACATTCACTTTTTGTACAAATGCAAATTTATTGGAATTGAGAATTTGGTCAACACGCCTTTCATTTTCATAATTAAGTAGTCCACAGGAGGGTCACAAATAAATATTAGCATAACTTAGTCACAAATCCAAAACAAGAGTTTTTGAGCCATTCAGAAGAGCTAGTGTTACCACTCAGCCTTTCATTGAAAGTTCATTTAAATAAAACTTAAGTATACAAATAATGGATCGATTTTAGTTAAGTCCAAGTCTTACTTAGGTAACTTATCTTCCACTAATTAACTGCATTCTAAAAGCACTAAAATATAAAAATAAGGTTTTCCTCCTTCTTAATATGTTCAGTTCTTTTTTTAGGGTTTGGGTTTTTTGTTGTTTGTTTTTTGAAGTAGGTTTTTCATCTTTAACCTACCATGTATTGCCCAGACTAACCTCCTAGAAGCAATAGCTGCAAAAGGTTCCAGGACCTCTCAGTAAAACTGCAAAGGCAGGAACCTTGTAGAGCAGAGACTTTTAGGATCCAGTGGAAGTACACTAAGAAAATGACAGAGGTTTAGAATATTAATATCAGGCCTGAAAGTCTGCTTTGGAGAATTTAGAAGTAAATAAATAAAAAAAATCATATTGTAAGGAAAGCCAGTATACACTGTATATAGCAGAACTGAGAAACAGTTTAAGAAGAAGAACAGTTATCTCAATATCAAGCAGTCTGAACAATTTTTACAGAGGCAGAAGAGAATGAGAAGGCACATTGTGAGGTAGGGAGAAGCAGCAGGAAGGAGAGGGAGAATGGTTTTCCCTACATATACTCATGAAGTCTGCAGGTGGGGGGAAAAGTAAACTTACTTCAATTTGGATAATCACAGACAAAAACCTTTTGTACAATACCCATAAATGCTTTCGTAATACAAAGTCACCTGGATCCAAATTTACATCATATATAGGTATGTGCACATGCACGCACACCAGTAAAACATGGACTGGGGCCATTCTCCAGTCCTAAGGCCAGATGCCACTATACAGCACTTAGCCTTGAATCTCCTCTGGTCTCCATGTGATGCATTCGTGGCCTGAAGACAAACATTTAGGTCGGGAGGGAGGTTGTTCACATTTGTTTCAGTTCAAACTGCCATACAAGAAAGTTATCAGAGTGGCATTTTCATAGCAGAAAATTAGGAGTACATGGTACATTCCTTCAGTACAAAATATGGGCACACAGCGATACCGAGAGGCATTACCCCTCCYGGGCTACTGTGACAATGGAGGAACCAAACCTGGTACAGTCGTGGCTCTACCACTTTCTAGGAGTGGCTGCTGGAGCTTGCCATTTCCGAGACAGCATCCAAGCATCATCTTTGCACTAGCTGAAGAGGCCAAAACCATACCATAACAGGTAGTGCAGTGCACAGTCCAACACTCAAGCTTGCTTCCTGGTCCTGCTGTTACTTTTTATTTAGCGTGGACATGGTCACCATGGCTTTTGCATACAGTAAGCTAAAGCTGAATTTCTTCTACTGCTGCCAGCTACTCTCTTGCAGYAGAACTACCACCTTGAATTTCCAAACTCCCAGATGTTTACAATTTCTATCACATTGTTGCATCAATCAGCAGGAACCAGCTGAAAGGAACCATGAAAGGGGCTATAAAACTGTTAGGCACTAAACCGTGAAACTAAATTTCAATTTTGGTTTCGAAACCCATTTTAATGGCATTCTAATACTCCCTCTGATCTCATACTCCAAGTTACAAATGCAGGTTTCCAAAATAGATAAGAGTGCAATGAACAATAAGGCTGAAAATTGTACTTAAAAACTGCACAGTTATGCAGAAAAAAAAGGAAGCATTGTGATCCTTTTCACTTAAACTCAATTCATTAAATCATATCATTAAAATAAGCTTGAGGAAAAAAAAATGATTGAATACTTGCTGCTCATTTTAGCTTTTATGCTGACTAGAAAAATAAGCATTATTCAACTAACAATAATTTTGTTTCAAGTTATTTGCTTAAAATTTATTCTTATCATTCATACAGGATTCATTTTAATGTTTTATTTGTATCAAGTGATGCATACAAGTAACATAAATAGAACTACTCTATTTGTTACATTTTTTTCCTCCATTGAAAAAAGAGACGCTTCCCAGCTTTATCCAATGTTAAGTTACTTCATACCATGATTCCGCAACATAAGTCTGCTAGTCAAATCTAGATTTTCACCTCCCACCTGGGCAGCAACTAGGAATAATAGAGAGTATTCAAATACATAATAGAGAGTATTCACATACAAGAGAGATTCCTCTGCTGCATGGCACAGCAATCATTTCAGCAGATCAGGCCACGGAGTTAAACCAGCTTGTATGAATCAGGAAGAAACTATGGAGTTCTCTTGCTCCAACTTAGGAATGTTAAATACAGACATGTCTACCTGCCTCTCACTATAAGGGAAGTCAATCACTGCTAGATTCCTTTTTACAACACGAAGTTTATGTAATTTGTTTTGAGAAAGATCCAAGTATACCTCCCTGGTACAAAAAGATTTACACTATATTGAAAAATGTTCGGAAATTTGACGGAAATTCCTTAAAATTGCAGCTTGGATACTGCACTTGAAAGACTAATCTTATTATAGACAAATTCCAATTTGAATTTTACAATGCTACAGAATCAATGGTTCCCAAGTTGGGAAGAATGCTCCTTGTTAGGCGAGATAAAGAGCACAGTAAATCCTTCAACCATTCTCCCTTCTTTGGGAACACGAGGGGTTACAGGGTGAAACTCTTGAATTTTCGCAAAATATCCAGCACATGGTGGGAACTTCCAGAAAGAAATTAACAATGAAACCACCACATACTTTTCATCAGTACTACTACAGAACACATCTCAGGCTAAATTCAGAGTTCGCACAGTAGAAAAAAAACTAATATAATTTTTTCAAAGAAGGTGAGTTCCAAAAAATCTAAATACATTTGATTTAAATCAAAAGAGAAGGGGTAGGGGATAACCACCCAAACATATTCACAAATATACACAGAAAAGAGACTGCAACAGGAAAGTAATATTCATGTTGTTTTGAATTTGAACTACAGCTTTTTGTTTTTTAAGCTATTCTGTAGTTAAGTATTTGTTTAGTAATATATTCCTCTGTAGACTTTCTAAAGTATTCACTTTCAAAAGTATTTTTCTTTTTGCTGTGCAGGAGCATTTAACCACACTCATAATTGACTTTAGAATATTAATGTAAGTTACAAGGTATGTAGCCTGTTTCTGAAGAGAAATTGATATGGACAAKTTTTAAAACAAACGCTGATCAAAGCAACCACTGGAAAATAAACTAAGCAATCCCACCAACTAAAGCTCTCTCACATTTGTAATAGTTTAAATATTTCAGGATTTTCTGCAAAGCCTGAAAATAGGAGCCTAATATGGCATATTTCAAGAGACAGTAAAATTATATTCAGTAACAGAGTATAAAGAAGCAGTGTGTTCTAACAGACAATACCACGAATTCAGGCCACCCTGGCTTTGCACAGCCTTTCACTATAAAGCAATTTCTTTTTTTCTTTTTTTTTCTTTTTTCAATATAAAAAACATCTTTCCTGACAGCCGCATGTACTTCAGGAATCTGTTCAAGCAAGAATTTGCTCTTTTATTAAACATTTATGCAGGAATTAACACAGTGGGACCCTAATTTGGTTCTGATCTCTAGACTACTGGAATATTAAAACATATGCGTACAGTAGTAAAAGAATTCTTTCTTGTTTTTAAGACTGAATGAACAAAAGAAACTAATTCTGTTATGGACGGATTCAGATACTAAGTTAAAATAATGCCCTACATATGTATTTATATGACAGTATTCTGAATTCAAGACAGCATTCATACATTCCATTCTTATAAAACAAAAAAAGGAATAGCAGAAACCCCTAGTACTTAAAATGAAGTTTGTCATAAATCCTGTTCCTTTCAGATATCTTCCTTCTACTAGTTTTGGAAGGTTACAAAGTTACATTCRCAGAGTTAACTCACATATCTGTGAGACACCTAAAATTATTTATGATCAAGTAACAGCAAAACACATTAAAATCAGAATGCAAAGAACAGAAAACAGTCTTAAAGGGGATATTGCCGAATGTAGAAAGTTTTAGTTTTCTGTCCTGGAAATAAAACCGTGCTTAGTTAGAATTCAAATACTGAAAAGAGCTGAATATCCTGATATAAGCATTAGTATGACATACATACATAGTTATTAAAAAGCTAAATAGGAGCGTTCTTTAAAAGGAAAAAAATATGAACAAGTTTATTCAGAACTTAAACTTACTTGTGCATATTTTCAATTCCTATTATGATCATGATATAGTAGGAAATTCCACTTTGTATAACAAAATGTAAGGCATACCTAAGGAGGAAAAAAATAGCAAATTATTCAAGGTATTAACAATAAGCTACATATACTTACTACTTTAATGTGAAATTAAAGAAATTCATAAAATTTTTTGCCCCATCAATTCTTCCCCCAAAAAGTTGTGTTCTGCTTGAGTTTTCTGTAGCCTATTTTCTGTGGACAGCTTCCTCCCTTAGCATGGTATTGAGAGCAATAACTGAGAACTGAAGAAACGCTGGTAATCCTTGCAACACAAAGAATAGGTCGTATAGCATTTACATATAAAATAATGCAAAGTGAAAGCAGCATTTATGTTTTGTGGTTCACCTTCCATACTCATTTTTTTACCTATCTGCAACAGTATTGTTGGCCATATCTGAGACAGCTATCTTATTTATCCAGAATATCAATATATGGGAAGATTTCCCAGCCAATATAACTCTGCCTAGGCAGTCTCCTTGCCCACAGTATTCAGTAACTAGTAAAGAGATGATGTTTTGTTGATGATGGTCTCAAACAAACAAACAAACAACAAAAAAAAAAAACACCACGCCACACACACCTAACAAACACCACACAGAAAGAAACTGTAGAGTTATTTCATAAAGGTGCTCTAACCTCCAACTTAGACTTAGTATTTAGCACAACTGACTTGTTCTCCTTATTCATTTTCCTCAGCATACTACCATAAGTTTTCAGCTGGGATTTTTTTTTTTTTTTTGAGGGGGGGGGGCGCACCTAGAAATTATATTTCATTAAGCAAGTAGAGCACTGGCGGCAAACCATTATCAGTGAGGGGGAAATGTGTTTTGTCTTTAGTAAGCTGATTTTCTTTCACTTTGGTACTCTACTCTAAATGCTCACATGTGCTCAAGTGACACACTGATCTAGTTTGGGAATTTTTCCACATACAAACACAGCCTAAAAAGCAGCTACTATTCTATTTTACTCATATTATTCTCTTTCAGCTTATCACCCACAGTCTTCTAATTTCTCTCCTCATTCATTCATACCGAAATGTCACCAAAGCTATTCAGCAAGAATTGAAGTTCCATCCAAAAAAATTCCTAAGAAGTCTACAAACAATGAATTGAGAGAAAAATAATTCATCTAGATTTTAACTAACCTTGAAAATCCTGACTTTTTATGGAAGACTAGATCTCCTCTGCACATGCTCCTATGAATCACTGCTAGCTAATCTCATTTGAGATATGACTAGTTAAAATTCAAATGTACATTTATCATATGAAAATGTCAATAAAAAAATCACTTTTTCTTTTCATATCAGCCACACATTTTTTAAATGAACATGAACACAATTTATTTTTAATTTTTAGAAATTGTGCCCAAATCTTTTGTTATAAAGAACAAGTTTAATGGTGGAATGGGCAAGCCAATCCCTGAAATTATTACTCTTTCAGTATATCACCTGTAAATAATAGCACTATGATGGATCTCAGATTCAAAAATTAATAGAAAAGATGCATCTAAAGACAATATGAAAAAAATTAGCTATAAACAAGGTGTATTCTAGGCCTTTTATGCTATTTGCTATTATCCCAAGGGAGTTATCCCCTTTCTTCCTATACCAGATCACCATCCCGAGCATTACAAAGATGACTGAAGACTAATGGACCTGAACTTGGAAAAGACAACATGACCAATATAGTCTTAAAAGGCAGCAGATTTCAAATTATTTCTCTTGTTTAAATTTTGCATGGGATTTTCTGCAAGTCTATATTTACTATAAACTCTGCATAAGACAACAGTGACTGTTTCCCTCTCTCATACACATATATGTGAAAACATAACTGAAGAGTTGCTGAAGGGAGGGGTACCAGAAATTTGTAACTTAATATGCTTAATTATTTTCTTGGGGGGTGGGGGAAAACAACCCCCCCCCCMAAAAAAAACATTTGTACTTTGCATACTTAAGCAATATGGAAAATAGTTGGCACATTTGCGTATTGCCAATGAGAGGCTTCCACAAATCTGTATTTGTCTGTTGGGGGTCATTTCTTTCTCAAGTCTCCCATCTATAGATTTCAGATGTGAAAAACTGGTAACACTTTTTTTTTTTTAATTACAAGCTACAGTTGATAAATTCTTTTTCCAAAGAAACACATATAAAATGTGTTTCTAAAGCTAACATAGCTCTCTCAAAAACAAAACCCACCACCCACACAGCAGCACATGACACCATATCCCCCATCTCATTTTGTGCCAGGACTGGAAATCTTTGACATCAGATTATTCTCTCAAAACAGAATACCAGGGCCAAATGTTTAAGTAGTGCATGGGAATTATGCAAGTATACATACATGTAAGTAAACCGCACATACATGTAAGTAAACTGCACATACATGTAAGTAAACTGCACATACAAGTCCCAAGAATAAAACTTACTGATTTTTCTTTTCCTAAATTTAAAAGTAGTATCTACAAACTAAAGTCCAGAAGCCTCTGTGACATGCCAATATAGAACCCAAATCTGTGGTTTGGAAATCCAAGAGCTGTATACACTGTGTGTGTTCACAGACATGGGCACACATGCACTGTGTGCATCTTCCCACCTGCACAACAGATTGAGGGAAAGGATTAATTCCCCCTAGTTCAGTGCTACTTTGCAAAAGTCAGTACGACTTGTATTCACCTACACTTGAAGTTAGACAAACACTTTGAATTAAGAGCCAATTTGGGTTTATAGCAGGGTAAACATCTTAAACCAACTTGGTAAGATGAGAGCCACTTAAGCTAGTTTTGTACAGCAGTTGCAGGGATGGGGAGCTGCAAGGGAGGAGCATAAAAAAAGAAATCAAACTACATGCATTTCTTTTATTAGCCTTACTCTAATTCTGACTTGCTACACTTTGAACAGATCAAGGTGTGAAAGCAGCAACTGCAGAAAATGTATTTATGTTTTTTAAAGAGAAAACCACCTTCCCTCCAAAATATAAAAGAAAAAAAGTTTCCAAATCTGCACTATGCTAGAAAGTTTAAACCATTTTCCATCTGTTATACTTCTGTACATTTGTCTGCAGCAGCCAGAAAACACAGAATTATGTAGTAAATTTCCTTGTAACAAAACTTTGTTTCTCTCCAAACAGAAAATGAAAGTCTACAAATCCCTGAAAAGTGAAACTAAGCACAACTTACCATCCAAAACAAAAAAGTGCAAGATAAAGGCCCAAGAGGGTTGCAACAACATGTCTTATAAATGGGCTGGTTTTGCTTGAATGAAGGTATGTTCGAAACCAGATAGCTGCAAGCAAGGCAAACAGCTGGCACACTACAAAGTTGACCTGCACAGAAAGAAAAGCAAAAAGTCATCTCATACAGTCCCATATTAAAGATTCACTAACAGAAATATCCATGCATTTTCAGCATTCCTGGCTCTGCCACAGCTCTCGTTTATCACAGCATGTCAATTTGAAGGAACTTCTCCCGAGCGCCACTTCCCCCCAACGGAACAGAACACATTGCTGCCATGAGCACCGAAAAAAAAGAAAAGAAGATTCACCATAGAATCCCATAGGGAMAGTCTGGGCATGAATCAGGGAAAAAAAGTTACCATTTTTACATATTTTTCTGTGAATTTTACATATCATTTATCAATCATGGAATCATTCATACTCTCCAAGTAACAAGAAGGTCTGGATTTTTGTTTTGTTTTGTTTTCTAATGAGCCTCACTGGGAAAAACACATCAGCTACACAAATTACCGGCAGCTCACTTCAGTGGCCTATGCTGAATCAGAACTCACTGAAGTACACTTCAGCGGTACGCAATCAGATAAACAGCATGGTTGCACACTGGGTTTTCCTCCTGTGCATTCAAATAGGATGGTTTCACAAATTCTCCCTCCCTTCAGGCCATTTATTCTAGAATACAGCAAATCTCTTGTGTATTAAAGACATTAGGGYGCTGAAAGAAAAAGTGGAATTAAAAAACCAAACCAATGAGGAAAAAAAAAAATCATTCTGACTGTGGTCTGAAAAATTTAAGATACTTAAGATAATTTAAGGGCATGATAAAGAAATAACTTCCTCAGATATAACAACTGCTACCAGAATTGTCTTAAGCCACAAAAAGCTGGGTGAATTTAAGATTCCTTTATTTAGAAAAGGACATTTCCCTTCCATAGAAAACTGCCTAACAGTTTCCCTTGTCTGACAAGTGTCCCAAGTCATCCCAAGCAACAGTTCGAAGACTGCTACTTTTGGATCATAAGCTCTTTGAAACAAGAAACTTCCACATACTGTATGCTTGAACAGTCCTTAGCACAATGGGGTTTTAGCCTGTTTTATGCCACTTAGCACTGCTGAAATATATGCTTAATCTTAATACACTTAAGATATCACAGGGTTCAATGACATCAGTATTTTTATGCTCATGACAACAGGCCTAATACGCATGCTTGCAGCACCACAATGAACACCTCTAGTACCTTGATTTGGTTAGTCCATTCCCTTTCTTCACGATTTTCCAGCCAAGCTTCAAGCAATAACAGATACGGGTGTGAGTGTGCCAACACTGACACATTTAAAGTAGAAATTAAATAACACTAGCTACCTACACAACTTTTTTTTTTTTTTTTTAAGGTCTATTCCATAGATGCCATCTGCAAATCCAAGGATAATTCCTGTTTTTCTGAACTACTCTAAAACTTYCTCTAATACCAAGTTATACAAGCATTAAGTGCTAGCCAGGAAAGACACTCAGAGTACAGGGCTCCTCTGCTTAACAGGAGGAGGTTCTCTAAACTAAACCATCACATACACTTTGCTATCCATTTTCTTACTCCCACATTTACAGCATGCTTTTAAACAGTATCTGAGAAATCCTAAATGAATAAGGAGATATGCTTTCAGGCTGTAACTTGACCTGCTTTATCTCCTGAGATAAAGAGACGATGTAAATGAAACAGGATGAGATTTATAACTCAGGATGAGTCTGCAGGTTTAGAAATGCGGAAAAGTCTCATACAAAACAGTTTAATATCAGTTCAGGTTAACAGTTCAAGTTTAATGAATCAYGGAGAGAAACAAACTGACAATGTTTTTAAAAAGAGAGCAAGAAGGAAAAAATAAAGCAAAGTAATTAATTATGAATTGAGTGTCTATATTTGTTTTGAACATTTATTATATAAATTATGCTATGTATACTACAGAGTAGTCCTCTGTTTCTGACCCAAAGAACTCACACCCTAGACAGAATAGGAGAGTGGGAAGGGATGCATGCGCATACTGAAAAAGCATTTTCCAAGCTGACAAGTTACTTCCAGGAAAATAGACATAAAACTAAAAGAAAGCACACACACATGAGCAAAGAGAAGAAAAAAATAGTGACAGATACACAGTGAGGCAGAGGTGAAGAGACAAAGGGAAGAAACAGGCATGGATATCCATCTGTAGACATTAGCACTGTGAACAAGTTAGCATTGATGAGTTTACTGAATATACAGAAATCACTGCTTTGGTTGCTTTTGGAGATGATCTGCCAATTGGAGTCTCATGATGTTCCCCTTTTTCAAATTATCCCTCAAAGCAATGTACCAAGACCCGGGGAAGAAGAGAGATCATCACCTGGCTCTTAGCACTACCATGGTAAAGGAGGGCAGAGCTTGGCATCTCTGACCCGTCTTAGCTTCTCTACAGGAAAGGACACAAATGAAACAAACCTTGAATTTCATAACTCAGAATGAGCCTTTAGGTTCAGGAAAGTGGAAAAGTCTCATATAAAACATGCAAAGAGAATCTGAACAAAAGGTGTCCCCTCTTCAGTCCCTACCTGCAGACTCCTTTCACCAGCCCTTGTTTCAGCTATTATCCAAACGACTGAATCTAAGACCCTAAAAACAGTATCCCATTAAACTGAAACAAACACCTTCCCCTACAGAGATATGTTTAGAACAGCAATAAAATGCAGGATATCATACCTTTAGACCAACACTACAAGCAACACTTCCAAGGATGTCAATCCCTAATGTTGGTGTTTCAGACATACCTAAATGACTCAAATAATAATCTTGTTCTGAAAGCCTTCCTTACAAGTGACTCAAATTACCAGCAGGCATTTTTAAACTTCTTCTCAGAAATGTTCTTCTCAGAAATGCACAAACAGATGTATACTTAGACAAATAAAAGACATTAATGCAATGCTCACACACTACCTAGTGTTCCTTCCCCGTTCCTACCAATCCAATCACACAGTTGCCTCAGAGTGCAATGAAATGTAGATTACAAAGCACTGGTGTTTTTTACAGACTTGTAATTATATCAAATCTACCCAAAACATTAAATAAGTATTTGAAAAACTGAACTATGCAGAAGTTAGGATTTCAAAACTATGCAACTTCAATTTGGCCTTTTATATGTCTATTTTTGATAATACTCTTTCTCCTGTGTTACTCTCTTTTCCCCCAGCAGGATTTCTGCTTCATTCAGCAAATGGACAATTGCCCAGTTTTTGCCCTCATCCTATGACCCATTAAATACTTACCATCTGCATCACATACTGAACACAAAAACCTTAAGTTTCCCTGTAGACATGTTTGTGCATATTTGACCACAGCCATCAGAAGACTACATAAAATAAATGCAATCTTCGCAACAGCTTTGTGAGATCAAGTGTTCCTATCCCTCTTCTAGAGGTGGGAAACTGACATTCAATGATGAAAGCCCAAAGTGTAAAAATAAATTCCCACTGATTTTGTTTGCTCAGTTTCAGACATTCAGTACCTAGCTTTTCATTCCGCAGTTTTAACAGAAGTTTAATTGATGTGCTTTGAGAATATAAACTTCAGCTGCTGTTCAGAATATTCAGCATTTCTATAAATCAGGCCCAAAGTATCTCAAAAGGAAAGCAGAAACTGAAAGTCATCATTACTGAATATTTTCATTACATTATTCTCTAGATCTTAAAACTCTGTGGCAGAAACAGAGATGAAAATCAGTTTACTAGTGATTTGTATTCTGAATAGAGGGAGGGAAACCATCTGGAAAAGTCTTGGGCTGTACTACAGTCATATAAGGTAAWCATCTGATGGCGCTTCTGACTTTTAAGCATTTGCTGTCACAAGCTAAATATTCATTTAGTATACACTTTGAATATCAGAACTCTTACATTTTAAAAAGCAACAAAAACCACAATACTATACCACGTGAAGCCATGCTTACCTGTTTGTAATGATCTGTGGATGCTTCAGTCCAAAGAATAGGTTTCTACTATAGATATCAGAAGTATGTGCTTATTTCCACAAGGAAATAAGATTAATCCTTCACCTATACTATGTGAGGTAGAAAGAAAAACAGACTCTGGGCTCCCAAAGTCCATCCCATTCACTTCAAATTCCAGCAAATATGCATCCACATAGCATTTTAGTTCAGATCAGGAGAGGGCTTCTGAAGCAAGACTCCCAATCGTTCTCTCTTAAGATGCTTTGGTTTGCATGGTACAATGATATGTGAGCACACAACTGTTGTTTTTGGTGTTTTTTTTTTCAAATCAAACTAAACAAGATGTGTTCCAAAGGCAAATGGACATTCACCTAGGCAAAAGCAGAACTTCCTGAGATTATTACACCATAGACATTGGGTACTCTGTGCCAAGCACTTCAATATACAGAACTGCTTCTATTGTACTGCACTGCTTGCTGAGGTAAACAAAGCCAAAATTTAACATTTAGCCTTTTCTTAATTATATCTCCCATCTTCACCTCATGTTGACCTAGAGCAAGAGCACTGAACTGAGACACACAAACAACTAAAGATTACAACGTGTCTTGAAACGAAACAAAAAAATATCCAGCTTGTTAGAAGACATAGGGAGCAACTGTTCAGATAGCAAGTGAGCAGCTATGAGGACAGCACTGGAAGCTTTCATGATGATAATACCAGGAAAAAGAACGTCATAACCAAGCAGTTATTTTGTTGGCAAATGTTATATGCAGTAGCCTGAACATCTGGGAGTGGTATACTTGTATAACTTTTGAAAACTTATATCAAACTGTAAAAACATTTTGAATTTGGGCAAACTAAAATTTCAAAACATCTCAAGACTTAGTCAGATATGGGTGGAACATACACAAAGACAATGCAGTCATGAAAGTAACATGATTTGTTCTTCAAACCAAACTCTAACTTGTCTCCATGAAGTCTTCAGGGCTGCTCATTGGAACAGCTTTTGTTTTATAAAACATAAGAACACTGAATCACTTAAACCTGAAACTTCCTGGAGGAAAAATTCTGATATAGATGCATGGAATGGAAAGTTTAACCCTGCACAGTTCAGAGAGAGTTTTGGCAAAGAGACAGTTTTGGCAAAACATTTGATTTCAACAGCTAAAAACCTCAAACCTTCCTACACAGGCAACGCTTTTACTAAACCATTAGAAAACTTAAAAAAAAAAAAAAAAAGCCTAGAAAAAATATTATTTCTCCTATGAAATCAATTTTTAATATTCTGCTATGCAATTTTATCTAATTGATATTTTAGGTCCAACTTCCTTTTCATATCAGCTGTATTTTAATATAAAAAGCCAAGCGTTGCATACAATACCTCCAGAATCCTACTATTTTACAGTACTGAATGAGGCAAATGCCTTCTGAAGAACAGGAGAAAAAGAAGCCAGGGAATTTTACTGGTATAGGCAACTTTTAACCAGATGGCACAAATTAATCATGCTGGCCTAAACAGCATACATTCCACTGAGAAGCAACAATATCATTGTATAAAGGTTTCCTTATTAGCTGTAGCAAGGCATCGAGAAGTACAACATGCATGTTAAAAGCTTGCAAAAGAACCAATGGTTTGGTGGTTGGAGCACCAAATTCAGGAAATTTGCATTTAACTTTCTCTTCTGCCAATGACCTACTCAAACTTTCTGAAAGTTACTTTCTCCTCATGCTTCTGTACTTTCTTATTTTTAATGAATCTTCTCTGATCAGAAAAAAAAAAAAATCATTCAAACTTGTAAACTGCAATGAATACCTGTGGCATCAAGAACAAGCTTTTGACTAATTAAAAGCTTATCTTGCCTTTTTGTTGTCTTTTTTTCCCTTTTTTAATTGTTCTTTTAAAAGAGAAGGCAGTTTTAGTTCTCATTGATGATGCTTGGAAAAAGATTATCCAAACATAAGTAGATGCACCGATGGCTACTTGATCATGCAGAGAGCCTAAAACTAACCTTAGAACTGTTGTTCTAAGATGCAAGACACTTCATATGCAGAGACACCAATTCTGTACCTAGAGATTTGGGCATTTTTCCCCATTTTTCCCCACAGTGGAACATTATTTCCATGGAATTCAACATTTCTGAGTTGCAAGATGCCAACGTTATCTGCCATCTCCCTGTCAGTAGCCGTTTTTTGGCTCCCCACTTTCTCATGGAGAGGAAGTGCACTGAGTTATTGTACTTACTTCCTGCACTGTCCTATGGGGTAGTGAGCAAGGCGCATTCTTTTTTTCCTCCCGTATTACAGCCTTACTGTTCACCAGTTACAGTGGGAAAAGACGATCAAAGCATGGTAAACATCAATTACCAAAATACTTCAAAAAAAAGTTTTTTGTGAGAGCTAGCAGTTTAAGCCAGCCTAATAGACGTTTTCTTAAAAAAAGGTGAAGCACTGATCAGTTTGGAGACTAAGCTTTAATAAGACTCTCAGAATTCTTCAAGCAGAGACTTTGATTTTTGTAATTCTATAGAGCTATTTTGTTAGGAGTAATCTTGTAAACACAACACCCTCCAAGTGTCATACTTAGCGACACATACTTGGCAGAAATTGCCAAACCTTATTTGTAATTAATGAAACATGAGTATTCCTTGTTTCTCAAACGTCAGTATTAGCTTGTTCTTGCTGCCAGTAAGGTCAAAGCTATTTCTCTTTCCACCAAAACAGATGAAGAATTAAAAACATCTGCAGATGTTCAGAAAAGGTTACCTATAACACAGGAGACCTGATGCTTCTCCACAGCAACTAGATGAAAGTACAGATGGACTTTCTTCTGATCAATTTATAACCTCTGTGCAATAAAAAAAAACAACGGAGTAATGCATAAAAGAAGCTTGTGTAATTAGTCACCAACAGAAAGAGGTTAAGGGTGAGAATAACTATTATTTGAAACAAACAAGTAATTTTCAGCTATTCCATGAAAATTCCTGCACTGGTCTTAGAAAAAACAAAAATAAATCCCCACACACCACGATATCCATCGTAAAGCTGAAAAAGCAATCTCATGACCAGAATCAGAGTTAAAGTCTTTGGTAATTTTCTTCAATTCATTGGGAAAGGTCAGGAAGAGGATTCCAAAGAAACTAGCAGACCTGATAAACTTCTGATAAAGTTGGAAGATGCTTGAGAGATCAGCTCAGAGAACACTTCTGTATCTGACAGGAATAAATGGACATTCCCTCAGCAATTCCTCTTTCAATTCAAAGATCATAAATCTTGCGGCAACACTTTCAAATGCATATTTTGGTTCAAATCAAAGCACATATTTTTCTATGTTGAACATTTGACTAATTATCACTCCTGCCCCGAAATCTGAACCCTCACTTTGTTGTCCCAAATAGGGGATTCGTCACTCGGTGTGCAACAAGTCAATCCACACAAAGAGTCGAGATATCGTTTTATTTCAACGTTGCGCAAAATCGGGTGCTAGGTGATAAATCCACAAAGCTAGCACACCAGGTATTTCTTTATCATTCTATTTATACAGTTTTTCTCAGCTAAGAGCTGCCTCTTGTTCTGCCCCTATTACATGATTGGTTAAACTATCTGCATATTGCTTACACTGCAATTCTCACGCATGCCCAGTGGGGAAGGGTCTCCCCACAATTAGGGGTCTTCAACCTAGTGGGTGTGATTTTTAGCATTATAATGATATTTTAATGAAGAAAGTTCATTCTCGGTTAAAGCTACTTGTTGTTTTTTTGCTGACTGATTAGATATATACAGGTTCCCAGGATGTTCCTAATCTGAAGGATGAACATTGGGGCTAACACTGATTAGGAGTTCCTCCCCTGTTCACTCTTGGCAGTTTCAAAGATAGGTGCTCTGGTCCTAAATCTTAACCATTTAAATTCCTTCCAAAGTAAAATTCGCAAGTTCAGTTAATAATTCAGATAACAACTTCACCAGTGAAATACGATAGCGAAGAAAAGGAGCAGGGGTTATTTTGGGGTAGCATCAGTACTGAAGATGTTAATGTTAAAACACTGTGTGTGTTGGAGCAAAGACCATTACTCTATGTTTACAGAGTACCCAGTGTGAGGGGACACCCATTTTTGGACCAGATYTCCAAGCACAACTCCTCCAATCGCAGCCGCTTCCTTTAAGTCTGGGCTTAAAGCCATTTTTGTTAGTCAACTTTAACAATACTGGCAACAGCTTTTTAATATTGCACTAATACACTTCATCTTCATATGAATTTATTGGCAGCTGTAAGGACTTACACATCAGATTGAGATTCTGAATGCTTTCTTTCCAGTCTGTTTTTAGTCCAAAATATCAAAAACAGACATAATGTATGATAATAATAGTATTTCTATTTCCAATTTTAACTTTCAATTTCTAGTTCATCATTCTGTAAGTATGTTGGAGAGCAGTGATGAACATCATGAAGAACATGATGTAGGCACTAGTACTCTGGTTTCTGCAAAACAGAAGCATCAAACCCAATAAGCTTTTTAAAACAGGACTTACTAAATCATTGTTCAAAATTACCTTAAGAAAAGAAAAAACTGTATGACTAAGGATTTAAAATGAAACATCAATTTATACATTTTAGAGTGAAAGTAACACTCAGATTCCTTGAGGATAGAAAGATGTCAGCTGAAGGGTATTCATTCAGAGCACTAGGCAGCTTGCTTAAGGACTYAGAGCTATGGATATTCAGCTTTCACATGGCAAACAGCTATGCATTCATAGGCACAGGCCAAAAATCTAGGAAGCAAGTTTGGTTCAAAGGTGAAATCAGAATAAGAATGTCAGTTGGGGTTTTCAGGTCCCCGTCCGCCCCCTCAAAACAATAAGGACTTAAACCACTTTGCTTCTGTTGAGTAAAAACTGGTTTGGCCAGTTAAGGGTTGCCGAACTCAAACTACCAGGGAAAAAGGGTTTACAACTTCAGAAGACAAAAGGCTGGGATTATGCTGCCAAAAAGCGGTTCCAGACAAAACGCAATTCAGCTACTGAGCTAGTTTTCCAAAGTGTGACCTTTCATCACAGGCCTAAACAAGTTGACATCTCAATGAAATCTCAGATCAGAAAATAATCAGATTCTGATGAAAGCAAATGAGAATTAAAGTCATGAAGGATATCCAATTATTTATTTCCTAGTAGGAAATCTTATATTTTAAATTAAAGATCTTTATGGTCTTGAAATAGTGGCTTACAAATTCCTAACATGCTGATACCTATAAATCTTCCAGTACAAAAAAACCCCAGCCCAAACTCAGCCTAATGTTCATGAAAATGAAATCAAAAAATAGATGCTCAAAAATCTAAAGAGACATAAAATTTAAAAGTAAGAAATGAGAAAGGACTTGCTTTTCAGGGCCACAAGTATGGAAAGTAAACGTCATGTATTTAATTGCATAAATCATCACCATTTTCCTTCTTCCACTCTTTGCTTAAATCTTCTATATTAGGTTATTTTAAATAAGCGGGTTTCTTCCCCACCCTTCAGTGGAGAAAGCAGTGAGGGAGTTTATAAGGAAAATGACTGTTAACTCGCCTCTCAGAAGGATACCCACATTGCAAATACTATTTCTATACCTTTCATCTTTAAAGGCTGATTTAAAATTGGTACAAGATGAAGGATGAAGCTTAACTTCTGCTGGGGAAGGAAGAGTAGGCAGCACTTTGAGGTGTGAAAGTGTAGAAACTCTACTTCTGGAGACTATAGCGACTGAAGAATAAGTGAAGTTAAGAAAAATATATGACATCCAAGATGTAAAGTTATTTTTAGTCAAGCTGTTTACATATATTCAATTCTTCAATTAATAAGTACTTGGCGTGGGGTTGGGGGGAGGGGGGGAGCTTATGAATTCCACATTCTTCTCCAGTAAGACAAGAAGAACTGATAACATGTATCCAAAGTTTCCAAGAAGTCTTTCAGAAAAGCCAGGGAAGTCAAATTTGTCTTTCCTTCTACGTTCATGCATGTTTTCTTATAGGTTTAAGTTCTTTGGAGAGAAGGGGTAAGGAAGAACCCTCTTGCATGCCCTCCATCACAATAACATCCATTTTTCATAAATTTCATGCTTTTATTTACCTTTTTGCAAGGTAAGAAAAACTATTATCTCTACTTAACAGTTGAAGAACTGAGGCCAAACAGCCTAAAGGAAGAAATTACTACAAGGTAAATTGCAGATTAAGGTCAAATTAAAAAAAATAACAATAAGCAAATAGCACATCTCAGTCAAAGGGAGGAAGGAGGAAAACACGCAGTACACAAGTCAAATCACACCATGCTACACATCAGCTGAGACACACCTTCAAAGAAGCCTGCTTGGCTGCACGCATAGCCCAGTGTCCTTGTTGGAGCCACCAACAAACCTGCATTTTTATGCTAGCTAGGAATTTGGTGCTCAGTGGATTTTGAGTTAAAGAAAACTCAAGGAAACAAAAGGCACTCCCAAGACCGCTTTGCATCAGGCCATACTAGACATCAACCCTTGAAGAAAAAACTGGTTAAAACACTGTAGTCTCTTCAGTATGATAGTCTGAAATTTTAGGTAGAGAAAAATGACTCTGGATAAGAAAAGACGACTGAGACTTCCTCACGGTCCAATGATGCTAATTTTTCTTACTATTTTTAAAGTATCTAGAGTCAAGGAACACAAACACTTTTCATCATTATAGTTAAAAAAACTACCAAAGAATACAGCAGAAAAAAAAGGCACATTTTTACATCAGCTCAAATAAATCAGTTTTTGTTTTGTTTTTTTATCTGATCAGGTAACAGTATATAGCCATTTCACAATTAAGACAATAACTTCATTTCTTATTCCTTTCAATCCACTCAGTGATTCTTATTCTATTTTCCTAGCCCACATTTTCTTAATGAATTGTAGAGACACGGTCAATTAAATACAAAATAAAGCACAAAAAAATCCCCTCACTGATATTTAACACATTCATATAATCTTACAATTAAGATTCTGCTTTACATAGCAGGTATCCAGAACCTAAATACCATGCAAATATTCCATAAACACGGATCAAGAATTGCTGGTAAATACTGCATTTTAAGAAGTTTAGCATTATGCTTGTGGACTAAATTCCACAGCTAGTCTTCTTCCAGCAGTCTCATAACTTTGGAGGAGGAAAGAAATTGCATTAATAAATAAAACAGCTTTATCCAATTAGCACCTAGCAGGTAACCTCAAAATCCAGTCCTCTAATTCTTCATCATATGAGTATCAGCAATATATAAGATACCCAAATGTGTATTCGAATGACATTTTTTGTTCATTTTAATACTTAAAGAATCATTACACTGGCTGAAATTTTGTAAAAATCTTCCAAGTTTACTAGACCCACTTTCCTGGCCATTTAAAAATAAAGCAGAAYACTAACACCTATAGGAATTATCCTTTACAAATACAATCAGAAACAGCCACTTTCCCCGTTAAGATTTACAGTGACAGTATTATTATATTCTGCTGATGGGTGAGGAACCGAAACTTATCTTGAATAAGCAACAAAAATATAGGAAGTAACACTCTTCTATACGAAGCCTATAGAAATCCAATAACAGCAGTAGTCAATTTAACAAGCAACTAAAACATATTCCCCATCTTTAAAACATAAGACCTACCTTCTCTGTTTTCCATTTAAAAAACAGGGGTGTGTGTGAGTGTGGGTGTGTGCATGCGCATGTGCGACTACATTGCTCCTTCCATTCAATGACTTCAGAGGGTCTCTACTCCTTCATTCCTACTCTCCTCCTGCTCTTCCCAGTTCAGGAGTCATTGGGGTGACATCAGCCACCTACAAAGTCTCTAAGCACCACAGCAACAAGAGTCCCATACATATTTGCAATATGCACAACAACCTGCAGAAGTAACAGAGACTACTTTGAGTTGTTTACTGTTTTTCAAACTAACTCAGTTTTCCTTTAAAAGTAGTTTAGAAACATTCAGAATTATGCTTCTATAAATATTTTATCTAACTTCTCACATGTAATCCTGTTACAGATGAGTATTTCTTAACATACTGTAAAGCTAGACCCTCTAGAGATTTGGTAGTCATCGCTGGGCTTCCAATGTTCTAATCAGCTTCTAATAGCTTCCTGAAGGTTCATGGTGGCATCAACTACTTCTTTACAGCTTCTCAACCTTGCAGACCAACACCCTGCTCATTATATTCTGGATTCTCAGGCACCTTTTCAGTGAAAAGGAAACTCCAAAAACCCTACTAAAGCAATATATCTTTATCTTTACAGATAGATATAAAGATAAAACATCTTTACAGCCATGCCAAAATAACTTCTTTACTTTCAGATACATTATTCCAGAGTAGAAGGTTTGGATATCTTCCTTTGCAAAGAATTACTTAGCTACTGAACACATTTAAGAGAGGCAGGCATAACCACCATTTATCTAAATTTGCAGATATCTTGAAATAGCTGAGCAGTTCTGTTAATTTGAATGCTAAAATACTAATAATAATAAYTAACAATGAAATTTAAATTACTTCCCAAAGGAAAGCAGGAAAAAGAAATATGCCTAATGAAGAATGAAATCAATGTTCTTTCTAGAAGGCCAAGCATAAAGAGACACACATAAAGCGAACAGGTCTTCACATGGCTGGGTGTAGCTTTTCTTCTAGACTCTCCAGTTCAAAAGCTTGGAAAAAAAGAAAAAAATAAGAAAAAGATTACAGGCACCATTGCAGTGGGTGCGCAAAGGGGTTGCCAAAGGAAGGGTTGCGGTGCCAAGAGAGCTCTGCTGGGACGACTTTCTGCTCTGGGCCACAAATGGGGCTCCTCAGGCCAGCACAGGCATTAAATACCTTTTCACAATTAGGGTTAGGGTTGAGAGAAAGAGAGAGCGTGGAGGCGCCGCAGGATTTGGTGTGGAAAGGGGCTGCCAAAGGAAGGGTTGCGGTGCCAAGAGAGCTCCGCTGGGACGACTTTCTGCTCTGGGCCACAAATGGGGCTCCTCAGGCCAGCACGGGCATGAAAAATGTTTCCACAACTAGGGTTAGGGTTGAGAGAAAGAGAGAGCGTGGAGGCACCGTTGGAGTGGGTGTGCAAAGCGGCTGCCAAAGGAAGGGTTGCGGTGCCAAGAGAGCTCTGCTGGGAGGACTTTCTGCTCTGGGCCACAAATGGGGCTCCTCGGACCAGCACGGGCATTAAAAACGTTTCCACAATTACGGTTAGGGTTAGGGTTGAGAGAAAGAGAGTGTGGAGGCACCGTTGGAGTGGGTGTGGAAAGGGGCTGCCAAAGGAAGTTGTGTGGTGCCAAGAGAGCTCTGCAGGTAGGACTTTCCGCTCTGGGCCACAAATGCAGCTCCTCATGCCAGCACCAGCCTGAGAAACTTTTTCACAATTAGGGTTAGATTTCAGAGCCACATGTCACCCAGCTTCTTTAGGTCAATACAGAGACAGGTAAACAGGACTTGAGGTCCGCAAGTATCCAGGCTGATGTGCTATAATGCTGACATCTCATTTATTTCAGTTTTATCAGTTTTCATACCTCTTTGATTCAAATCAGCAATGTGCCTAAGAAAGCCCATAAATGGCTATATAGCTACTTTGCAATACATATACAATAACAATACTTCAAAAACAAACAGAAAGCCACATAGTAAAATCATACATTCCCTAAGTAAGTCACTTTGTATGCCTTAATGTTTTTATTAAAGCTGTTCTTTGGGCACTTAATGTTCTTTTCAACATCCCAGGACTGCAGTATTTTTGTAGCCATCTCTGAATGATATTTTGAGATGACTTGTACTGTGGCAAACAAAATCAGTAAGTGCTCAGACACTATCAAAATAAATTGCATAAAGATAGGAAGAAACAATCTGATTAAACAAAGCTGGTCATTATAGGACTGTTCCAGTGAAGATGTTTATTTAACATGCTTACTGTAGAAACTTTGCGCTGTAATTACATTTGAGTTTTTCCTCTACTTTGCACACACTAGATAAAACCTGCCCAGTATCAAATTGAGCAGGATTATATCAGGATAAATATTTGCTCTCTCCCTAAAAATTAAAAAGTAAGAATAGTTATACACTTTTTATGTTGTAACAATATTCATAAGTCTGCATTAAACAGAGAGGTATTTCTGGCCTACCATATCCTTCTCTAACTTAATAGATGGTTCATCTTTTCCAACATTGTAACCAATGTGTGCCTTCCTCTTTTCTTTTACAATTCTTTCCTATAACTTCCAGTTCTTCCTTAAGAGAAGTTACTGTCTCTTGCCCATTTTTCTCTTACCCCAACAACTTCATCCTTCTCAACACGTTCTACATTACAGAGCAACTTTAACCAACAATCTGTGGAGAATTAAGTCAACACTTGAATCCTAATATTAAAACTGGACAAAGGGATCGCCTCAAATAGACTAGATCCTTTTGATGATGTTACTCCCTTCCTTCCACTAATTCAAAGGGAAGTAAAGAATTCAGCAAAAATATCATCCCTGGACTTTGCTAGTGCATCCAAAATATTTGAAGTCACAGAGGATGGGACATACGGAACAGAAAAAACAGTATTCTTTTCCCCATCTCCTTTTCACCCACCACAGTCTCCATCTGTTGTGATGGGAGATCATGCTTTACTATCCACCCTTCATTTTTCTGACTGCTGCTAGCAGCAGATAAGGAAAACACAGGGCAAAGCTRGGGCCCAGTTCTCTTATCCTACGATTCCATAATCTGCAGTGTTTGGATTTTACACACCCATCAATTCTATTACCTACCTCTACTACACATAAGTTTCCTGGGTCACATCAGAAAAATTAATAACATGCTGCTCCATATTTCATAGCTGCACACAAGGGTTTAAGCATCAACAGTGAAAAAGAATAAAACTTGACTTTTTTTTAAATAGTTTCATAATTCTTAAGATGAATAGTAGACCATCTATTCTGGACTGCTATACATGACAAACTTTTTCATTTCCCCTCTATATTTAAACAAAAAATCTTTCATTAGACTAAAGCATTTCAGTCCTCAGGAGGCTAGAGTCATGTTGCCTGGGCAGAAAACCAAAGAGACTAAGGCATCTCTAATGTCCAAGGCTTTGTGAAATAACAGAGAGCTAGCTAGAAGACATGCCCAGATGCAGCCCATACTGCATCTAAGCAGAATGATTCCCTACTCCACCTCCAAGCCTGGTCTCTTTTCTGAACTCCAGCTGTGGCTTATCTCCAAAGCTTCAAAAGTAAGCCAAAAAATTTGCAGATACATCTTGCCAATCACATGTGTGATGATGTGATGAATGTGAAAAATATGCATCTCTTACATATTTATCAGGGGGAAAAAAAAAAAAATCTGCCAACTCTCCTTGAAGGCAACCAGATGAAACCCCAAGATATGTCAACGATCATTGCTTTTATGTGGAACTGAGTGCATTCAGGGCATGCTGAAAGTAACTTAGGTAACTTTCTGCACAAGGAGAGGTATGATGCACAGGAAAACTGAAATACTCCAAAGCTAATACGAAACACAAGAGCCAAGGCTGAAATTCCTCCCCGCAAAGACAGAAGCCACAAATTTCATATCATAAAGCCAGCAGAGCCTGCTTTTGAAAATCATAAAGAGAAGCAGATGCAGCAGAGTTGCCTGTGATCGCTAAATTAAGGAAGTCACTGCACTGGTTTATATGGTTTATGTTTAGGAGGACATGGCTTTTTATGCTTATGCTTGTTAAAAACAGTCAGTTTAGATTCTGTAGAGGTTGATGGCACTAATGCAGAAAATTATTCTACACAAGTGAACAATTTTATTTAAATAAGAACTAAAATCAGAGCTCAAAAACACAAAGAAGTGTGGAAATTACAAGGAAACTTATTGACTTTTGTTCAAAACTGCTGCTTATCTTTACATTCTGGATTTTAAGTGAAGTGCATAATTATAATATATATATTTATATGTATTTWTATATATTGTATATATAATTTATTATATATAAATATAAATAAATATATGATTATATAATGTATATATGATATTATATAATATAATTATAGGCATGACATTTTATTCAACCCATATATGTTTGCATAGTGTTAGTAGTCAGAGCAATAATCTTTCATTTATCATCTAAAAGATAGTCACTAAACACAGCTTAGTTGATCCAGTTCTTCAGCTCATACCTTAGAACCTCAAACTTCTTATTTAGACAATCCACAGAGTTCATGCTCACAATACCATCACAGTCAACCTCCTACGGCAAATGAAGGGTAGTAATAATCCAACCAATTTTTGCCTGTTTTCAGATAAAAATTTTGCTCCCTCTTGTGGAAGCAGTGAAAGTAGATTATGCTCTGAACATAAACTTACCCTGCAGAGACCTAAAACCAAGAAGAAAGCTTTGTTCCCCCAAAACCCTTCTCATATCACAGAATACTTAAACATCAGCTTATCTGACATTGTCATGAAGAGAAGCGATTTGTCAATAGACAATCAGCAAGACAGTGCCACAGCTAAAAATGGGCCCCAGGTCAAGTGCATTAGTCACCAGGCTTTACTTCTGAGAAGGAAGGTGATGGCACAGGCACAAATACTACAGGAATATAGGCAGGAAGACAGAACCCTAGGTGAGAGAAGAATATAATAAAATATTTAAAGTCACAACCTCGATGCATTATGTAATGTATAATTCTATAGCAACCAAGTTCTTATGATCGTCCTTCCCTTCTCTTTGGCTGTAAGGGGTAGGAAGGACATAACTACTTTTACTCCCTCTCTCCCTAAACAAGACAGAAAAATAGTTGTGGTATATTTATACATAAACATTCATTCATTCATTAACTTCAAGGACCAAAAAAGGCATAGTTGTCAACAGGATGCTTCTTTTGCTGAGTAGGAAACTTATATTCTGCAAAAAGTGAAAGGATACAGTCCTTATATTATGCTTTTAGCCCCTAGGCATGCAAGAATATCTTTTCATAGGAAAGTACAGGAGAAAGGTATGCAAGTTTGTCTTCCCAAATCTACAGAGACAGCCTTAGGTTCTTGCTTACATGAAACAACTTCCCTAGCACCAAAAGACCACCACCACCAACATAAACATTCTTTAGTGGAAAGTGGAACAACCGACCTACTGAAACACACATTCACTTTTCCCAGTAGATATCTCAGCTAACTTGATGCAACACAACTTAAAATAAGAGCCAAAGGAAGGGTTAACACAGTGGCAAGTTACCACAAAATACCTCGTCAGGGGATATACACAGACATGGAAAACAAGTTCTTCTCCATTCCAATAGCTAACTTGTACTCTAGTACCAAGAAGTAAGGTTCAGGAACAGCACTCCGATAGAGAAACAAAGCATTTCTYTAGTATCACAGTTGGGCACACCAAAGAGACTGTTCTTACCAGTACATTAGACAGCTCTGGTGGAGCTGTCATCCTCCATCTCTCACTTTGATCTATAACTAGCACGTAACCCATATTATTTTCAAACATATCAGTGCCTTTAGTTTTACCAAATATCAAGTCAAAAACTAATCAATYGCTATAATGCAATCCACAGATTTTGGTCCGATTAATTATTTTGATCTTAAAGATAGAAATTTCACTTTTCACTGAAATACTTGCTTATATTCACTGCCAAAAAGTGGAAGTTCTGTTGTCCATTTATTTTAATACCAAGACAGAAGAATAGCACTGACACTATCTGCATTTGGCCTCCAAGAGTTACACACCTCTGCCTTCACTAAAACTGTATAGCAGGATAACCATAGATGGTAATTACTTAACTGTAAATCACAATCACAACATTTTGGATTGTAAAAATTGGTGTGCACCTGCAGTTAAAACAAACACAGAAGTGGAGATATGAAACCTATCCACCTTTATCCATTGCTTCAGGGAGGTGCTGGGATGGCATATTATTCTGGAGTGCCCATTGTTGAGTATCCACTATACTGGTATGACTGCCACAATATGGATTTGGATTAAACAGTAGAAATAACCTATTAATCAGAAAACCTTTATTCTTTTCCATTTCTTCTTTTCAAGCATCAGAATATCAGCATTCCTTTTTGCTCTCTGCTCTCATTTTCTCCTCCGCCAAGCCTGATGAGATTACACTGAACACACTTCACATTCTTTCTGTATCACAAACTTACTACCAAGGCAGACTCTTAAGCTGMGACATTACACACACACACCTCACCTCGATTCATCTTGATTTCTTTTTTTAAATAGATATGTTTTCCTTAGAGGGTGGCATAATTTTGTAACTCTTCAATACATACTCCAGTCATAATCATTGCTCTTCATACAAATCTGGGCCTATATTATATATGGTCCACCGACTTAAAAAAGTATGTACATTTTTAACTCCTTATAACAGATCTTTTAAGCCACCCTACACTGTGATTATCCCCCAAAACTTCTACAGATCTCATAAATAGTGCTTTACAAAACCAACCAAAAAATCCTGCCCTTATAGAAGCATCTGTTGCAAAACATCCAATCCAGGCAAGTTTTCCAAACTTTGATGGAAAACTAACTTTATTATCATCAAAATGCCATATCAACAATACTTAAATTTGGTAGGAGTAACACTACGTCATGAAGTAGGTAAATTTATAATTGCTGTTATAAACAGTTAAGTAATTATATGACACCAGCATCATTGGACCATCCCATAAAGAGATAGTCATCTGTTATTACTTGATTTGCAGTACCTTGTAGAAGCTATGTGCTTTAAAGAAATAAATGCATGGCACCTGCCTGAAAGAGCTTACAGCCTGTAGATAAGAGGCACTGAGCCACACGTGGCCATTGATTCAGGATACAGGTATCACTGGGTGTTGTACTAGATCTATTCCATCACAGTAAGCTCAGTTTGAACTTGTAACCTGCTAGAAAACTAAAAGAAGCAAACTTCAGGTTAAGGATACATATGAAAATGTATCTGACCCCCATTCTTGCAATTGATTAGGGAAAGAAAAGAAAAAAAAAATCATAGTTCAGTCACTTCCAAAACAGTCTTTCACCATCCTTCCTCTGTGTCTACTTTCCAATTACTTTTTTTAACTTCTCAGGTGCATTTTGTGAAGCCAAACCACAAACTCTCCCTTTACATGAGTCCAGACAGTTTTCCTAGATACGTTTCATTCATTCATACATTATCTTAGATGCTTTCTTCAAAGAAGTCTTCACATGAAGTTTCCTAGCATTACACGTCTATAGGAAGAGTTAGTTTAAAAACTTCCTTTTTAAAATGCTTTCTCTAGCTGCACGCCATGTTATAAATACATATGCAACGTTATAAACCCGTAAATAGACAAATATTCTGGAAATTCAGGAGCGCCAGACAACTACGCCTGTTTAAAAAAAAAAAAAAACAAAAAAAACACCATTCTGCACAACTTCAATTGTTAACCTCAGCAAACC
>NW_020451025.1:165367-340373 GCF_003343035.1 Apteryx rowi | reverse complement strand
CGGCGCCCCCCGCCCGGGGCCGCTGCGGCGCTGGAGGCCAGGGCGCGGGAACCGCCCCGCCGAGGGGCCGGACCTGGCCCTGGCCCTGGCCCTGGCCCTGGCCCTGGCCCTGGACCTGCCGTGCGGCGGCCGCGGCTCCCGGTGGCATCAAGCCGCGCACGGGGTGGCGGGGAGGCCCGAGCAAGCAGCTGTTGGCAGCCATGCGGCTGCCCAGTGCTGCCCGTCCCCACTCCACGACGGACCCGCTCCCCTTCCCCAGGGCATGTGGAGCCGCTGGGTCGGCAGTGGCGAGGGAGCGATGGAGATGCGGCGCTCGAGGCCACCCAGGCATGCTGAAGAAGGCTCAAAAACTGAGTAAAAACAGGTTGTTCCCACAACCAAGCGTTGACTTGCAAACTCTGCTGATGATGTATAACCATCAGCTATACAGTTTTTAATTTGTTAAGAACCCAGTTCTTAAGTACGGAAACCCAAAGTGGTACAACTGCGAGCATTTCTCTCCATTGGGCTCAGGCCAGCGGCGGCGTTCCCCTAAGGAAGGCCAGAGCGACGCGGGGATGCCAGCAGCGCTGGCTCGGCACGCTGCACAACATGTCTACCTGCCCTGGGAACGTTACATAACATGAGACACGGCGAAGTCCTCGGTGGCTGGAGGCTAGGACTCACAGCCGTCTCTACCAGACGGATGAGCTTGTGCACTAGGCTGTTCATTAAATCATCCTGTTCTCGTGGCCTGACTGCCTCTCTTAAATTAGAGACTTCTGTTGTGTTAGCGTTGAATATTTTCTTACGTAATAACGTTTACCTTAATCGTTCTTCTAAATGATAGGGTGAGAGAGCCTCCAAAGGAATATACTGCTTATATCTATAAAACTACCCTAGGATCCTGGGTCTCTTGAGAGAAGATTGCAGGTTATTCTTTGCACTTAATTAAACATTTGTTATAATTATTGTATATTACACCTCTAAAGCCATGCTACAATCATAAACTTACCCTCAAAACACAAGAATTTCTCCTTCATTTTACAAATGTGGGAAAATGAAGTGCCTTGTCCAGTATCACGCTAACAGTGTGAACTGTTCCTGGAATGGCACGTAGGGATAGTGATTTTCATAGGCATTTAACTTCACAGGTAATGGGTAGTAGCTGAAAAATGGAGGCAAATGTAATTTTTTCATAGCAAATCCATTGTTTCTACTAAATTGAAGACCAGATTCTGTACTTACATTTCAGCTTGTGGTAAGGTCTTTTGTCTATATTTAAAGAGACTAGTTAATAGCTACAAATAAGTGGTTTTAATTAGGTTTCTTCACTGCATGACAGGCAATTACGGTTGTGGTAGCATCTGCAGCTTCAGAAGGAATAGCAGGGTGTTTTTGTAGTAAAGCAAGGAGAACTGCTTTTAGAAAGGAAATAAACACCTTTCCCAATAAGTTCTGAATCAGTCCCTTAAATGTGAACCTGCAAATGTATACACACATGAGTAACTTCATAGCAGAGTAAAGCCACTAGGCTCAGTAAAGTCTCCATCAGACTATATACATATATGTATGTGTGTGTGTGTTTGTGTGTGTATGTATAACAGATTAAGCATACTTTATCTGGTTTTCTTTTAGTAAGTAGACAAATACTTAAGCATGAATCTTTGGAAATCTTAATCTAAAGATTCTGGAATAAAGAGCTGCTACAGAAGAGCTGCTTTAGAAAAGGCTGATAGCTTATTCTGAATCATAGTCTAGTCACAAGAAATGATTCTGGTGTATCTATATAAATCCATGGAGGTGATATTACTACGAGTTTCATGAAATATTCACAGCAAAACATTGATCTACTGAATGAAACCCATAGTTTCAATTAACAAATTATTGTGAACAAGCTCATGATGCCACAGCATAAAATGTCAGTTCGTTTTAAAACATGGCCCTTTCTTGATAAGTTTTGTTCTTTTTTCAATGTGTGTGTTGTAGCAATGCTCAGAAAATACTAAAATGTGCTTCCTCCCATGACTTCTTGGATATTAGAACAGGCGTTCGTACTTGAAATATACCTTTATCTATACTGTAAAACACATTATCATTATAAATATTTTGCAGCTATGACATGAAGTTTCATAGCTAACATCTTTCACATGCTTCCATTGGAGAAATGTGGTGTTTTGAGAAGAGGCTCTTGTGTTCTTATTTGAGAAGGGGTGTGCTGAGGAAGACAATGTCAGAGAAATACATCTTGAAGATAGTCACAGAATAATAATCCCTCCACAGTGACAGGGCAAATTGGTTACCTGAAAGAATAAAATGGATCCTGCCCCACAGAGCTTAAATTCCAGGTTTGCAAATAAAAATGAAGTATACAAATGTTGGTCAAGAAGAAAGTAACAGCAAAATAAGCAGCTTCTGCTAGAGAAGAAGTAGTCTGTCTTTGATGTCTGCTGTAAAATATATTGTAAGGGTTTTCACAGGCACTGCAGTAGAACTAGGTCTTGTGCTGGTGTTTTTGAAAGATTGCATTACATACGTTTCAAAGAATTTCTGCCCACCTAAAAGTACTATGTTATGTGTGGGAAGATGAAAACGTCTAGCCGGACAAAGGTAAYGTTCCACACCACACTATGACATGACAACAGTGTGACTAGTCCTGAAAGTTAAATACAAAAGTCTTCCATGTGATGCAGTGGACAAGAAGGSTGGAGAGCAATATGAAGAAGCTGATGTACCCACAGCAGTGAGTCTATAAAATCTGGTGGTCACATAAGTGGAACAGTTTTCAATAAACTTTATTCATTTTCATACTGTTATGTATATTTGCACATAATCAACGAGAAGTGGTACTTCCACAGGGAAATTCTTTCTACCAAAGGCTATCAGTCAAAATGCAGGAGGACACGTATTGATTTAAATAGCCCCTGGAGAGTGGCTTGGCATAACATGAACTTCTGATGGTCTGTGATTAACTTTTTATGGTTCCATAAGTGCTCATCATTCTTAGGTATAAAAAATTACTCTCTCTGTCGGAATGATGTAACAAACACAAAGAGCTTCCTGTAAACTTCATTTAGTTGAATGAGAATTTAAGATATTCAGTTGTTTTTGAGACCAGTCTTTTCATATGACAGTACACAACAGAAAACAGAGATCTGTGGCAGAGGACAGGAAAGAACAATGGGACAAAGTTATTAGCTGCACCTTTCTTGTTCCTCTTTTTGTTTGACAAGATACTTCTGGGAACACAATCACAATCAGGAAATAGGAGCAATTATTGAAGCTTCTTTTGGCAAAATAGATCAAGAGGAAAACTGGTTTCAGTATAAGCTATATAGGGGCTATCACTTTTTCACAATAAAGTCTTATTTTAGCCTTATCTATCTGGCTCTGTTTAGCCTAAAATGTTTGAGACTTCATTCTAAAGATAAAAATATTTCTGCAAAAGCTGAAGCCTGTCAAACTGAATTACTGTTAATAGAAATTCTACTTTTGAATTTTTGACATTTTTGAAAATCTTTGTCTCATCCTTCTTCCAAAAAAGTCTTTTGCTATCCCTTCAAATATTCCATACACCACAATAATCTTCACAAGCATCAGCTGTTTTCTAAACTAAAATAATCTTTAATTAGCCACTTCTTCGGTAGTGGTAATTTAGGGCCCAGTGTGATTCCTGTTAATATGAATCAGTAGGCATGAATGACAAAACTGTTATGACAAACTGTTATTAATGATGAAACTGTTGATTGCCAGGTCAAGTAACATCTGTTTACCTTCTTACTTATTAGGAAAACATAAATACCTTTCTAGAGGCAATAAGTAAAACCTTCCTGTGGCTCTTATGGCAGAACAGTTTGGTTCTGGATTTTCACTTCTTCATTTGTTTCAGTCTTATAACTGTTTTTGAGAGAGAGAGAGAGAGAGAGAGAGCTTCTCTGCTTTTAAGGCAGCAATCAATTTCTGTTGTCAAACAGATTTAGACCAGCTTTTTTTTATCTAAGTACTTAAGTTTTGTAAATTCTATGATGGGGAAATTCATTGGTGACACTTGAGAACATAAACTCCTGTTCAGCTCAGACTATACTATTACTCATATAAATGAGTTCCTTTTTCAAAGCAAATTGTCCTCCTAAAATATGGGAAAGCAATACAAAAAGACAGTGTCCAGTATTTCAAAGTAATAATTGTAAAATGTCAGGTGCAATTGGGGTATCATTGTCACTTTGACTGAAAAGTTTTGGGGAATAKATATCCTTCTTTCAGAACTCAAATAAAAGCAATGAACTTCAAAACTAAATTATGAGTTCCAGAACATTTGTTTTTAGCTTAATTAGGTATGTATCAGACTATGAGAAATAAGGTAGATAGGAGAGAGAGGTGATAACCTTGTAAGGGATGTACATGTAGATCTGTAGAGCAGTAGTAAGGAACCGAAAAGACTATCTATTTTTAATACCTTAACTATAAAAAAAAAACCACATTCATAGTAAGTGTATATGAATAATGTATGATGAATACATTGTTTAGTTTAAGTTTGCCATTATCTTAGTTCCTAATATCTTGTAACAGCAGGGCATGCAAATACCTGCTTTTAACTCGTTTCTCAGCTTCCTGGGTTGTCTCTGTGTTTTGTCCCCTTTGCTGAAAGAAGAGAACATGCTTTCCTTGATATTTGATGTCACTGGTTCTCAAACTGGTCCTTGCCATTTACAGAGTTCGGACCCCAAGATTCCTCCAACATGCCCTAGGAGGGTGCAACAAGGATAGAGCTAAGGCTCTCGTTTATTTAGATTTTATTGTTTAATTTGTCTTATTCTTTCACAGTTGCTTGTTTTCTATGCCAAGATAAACTTACAGAATAAAATAAATTTATTCTAAGGGCAAAAGTTTAAGATCTTGGCTAATAAAGGAGGAAGGAGGGAAGTGCAAAGTAGATCATAAAAATGCAATTTTAAATTATACTTACCAGATAACTTTTCCTTTCAGTTTCTTCAGGTTCACAGTTAACTTGAGGTATAAAGGGAGGACTGTGGAATATTTTTTTTTTCTGTCCCCCAGGACTGTCTTGCCCTAAATAGCTTTATAAGTCCATACGGTCATTGCTACTTAGTTTAGGGTGGTTCTCTCTGTTCTTAAGAATGTTTAATCATATTTCTGTCTTATCATATTTCTGTTCAATAAGAAGTAGGGACTTCTCCTCTCCTTGAGGGTTTCTGAGTTGAGTTCTAGTGCATTCATTCAAGCTTAAACTATCCTCCTATATTTGGATCATTTTGTAAGTTTTGTCATAAGACATATTCAGTGTCTGTACATCTTATTATCATTATTGTCTGCCATTCATTTTGAATTCTTTATAAAAATTGCACGTATCAACACTTGAAAGGATAGATTTAGCAGCACAACACTTCATTCCCACCCTTCTCATCATTCCCACTACCTCCATCTCCACACACACTTTTTGAGTCTCCCACTCTGAAAATTCCTCCCTTGTACTTCTGACTCTGACACAGTCAGTCAGCGTAGCATGAGGTACCTCCTCTTTGCCAGCCAGTGGGTCATGTCAGACTTTATAGCGGCCAAACCTGATGGCATGAGCAGAGACCAGGGTGAGTGTCTGGATAATGAAGAGTAGGTACTAGGGATGCTAAACCTGCATGTCACAGCCTGGAACTGCAATGAAACCTGTCACTGAGTCAGAGCCTGAATGTCTCTGCAGTTGTTCCAGGACTGACCTGCTGCCCTCATTTGTTTGCATGGCAAACAAGAAGCTGTTGCCATCTCACCTAGTGAGCGAGCCTTCACTTTTCAGAGTAGCAGCAGGATGGGGAAAGTTTTGCTCAGCTAGGAGATCTGGAGAGCTGAGAAGAGAGATGGTCGTGGAGCCTCTCACCAATAAAATAATTCATTAAGATTTAGCTTTGTTACCTGCACCTTAGCTTGATGCCTCACCTGTTCAGTGACCCTCTGCATGCAAAGCGCTGTGGGGGCCTTGTCCAAATACAGGTTTGCGAGACATAGTTACAATAATGTAATCCTCCCTGCAAAACACACAGAGCTTTAATGAGTAGCATTCTGGGAAAGGTAGCAGAGGATACATGGGAGTACTCAAGTTTCTGAGAGCTGCATCAAGTCATATACAAGCTTGGATATATGTTCCATCCATATAAGGGGTGTTATACACATAAGTAAAGCCAAGGGTTTGTCTGACACTCAAATAGCAGTCTGACCAGACAGTTTGTCTGACCAGTCAAACAGCAGTCTCTCTAAAATTGCAGTATATGAACTTGAGATACTCTAGGATATATGTTTCCTTTTCAGAAAACCTATTTAGGAAACTGAAGAGCACTTCAGTAAATTGAGTATATTAATCTATATATAGAAATTCAATTTTTTCCTTGTTCATTTAATTAAATTATTACCACATCAAATATATTTCTTCTGCTATGTTTTATGCAGTACTTCTTTACTCTTCTGACCCCTAAACTTTGCACAAGAGCAGAGTTTGGCTAGTATGTCCTCCATCATTTTTCATATTGATGTTTATGATGATAGTAAATTTAACCTGTTTCTGAACTATACTGTAATTGGGGTGATATTTGAAATAGCACCCTGAAAGAGTACATAGCATGAATTAACAGGCACTGTTCCATCTCTTGTTCTAAGTTGGCAGCAGCTTCTTCTGTTCTATGAAGAATTAGACACATGTCTGCTTATAACAAAAACAATTCATAACATCAGCTGGCTTTACCCTCATAGAGATCAGATTAGTCCAACTTCATTGCATAACATTTTTTATACATAACTTTCTGATGGAGAGCAAATCTGTTTGACATGTTGCTGTTTATTTTGTTTCATTCTGCTCTTCATTTTGATAGTTTAAATGACACATTATGACTATGTTTACTTTTAATAAGGAAATGTGAATGTAAAAATTTCATAGCAACACTGGCTATATTTTCTTTTCTTGTTTAAATGTGAAGTACAATTATTAGTAAAATTGAGAGGAACAGTAAAGAGCTTAGTGATCTTACTTTTTCTTCTAAAAGTATGAAATGATAGTGAAATTCTGTCAAGATATATAGAATAGACAACAAATTTCAAAATATGCAGTTATTTTGTTGAAATCGCTATTGGAAAATAAAAGCCTTTTCAAAGGAATTTAAAAAGTATCAGCAGCAGTCAGTAGACATAGTTTACACTTACAAGAAATATAAATCTTCAGGCTTTGAGCTTTTAATTATTAAGCTAAGCAACCGCTATCTGTTCCTTGGAAGAAACTTATGTGTAAGTTATTATGTAATTGACTAATTTCAGCTTTTTTTGCATGTTCCTCTGAAACATTTAACTACTATCAGGGAAGATGCTAGACCAATTGATCTGATTCCCTAGCACCATAAAGTTGTTTTATTTCTCCTTAGCTATTTTGTTTCTTCCCATTCCTATTAGAAAGTTATTACGTCATAGTAAAGAAGTGCTAAATTCCAGATCCTGCAGTATGTAACATTTTGGGAGCCTCTTGAAGCCGAATGGAGCACTGTTCCTGTGATGCTCCAGCCCGGCACTATGAATCATATGATCGATGTTTTAGGGGCTGCAATCCCTGCTGTTTTAAACAGGAAGTTCTTCTAGTGTCATTTCAGTTCCACAAACAGGGCCACTTCCTTAACAATACAATAACAGGAATTTGATCAGAAACTTCAAAATTCAGTTCTCGAAGACATGAAGGTTATTGCTTTTATTCTTGCATTATCTCTAGTACTTAGGTATAAAAGTTATGCTTCTTGTTTTTAAAAAAAATGCTTTCTTCATATTCCTTTCGCAAGGAGGAACCTGTCTTTTTCATGATTGTTGAAATATTGTTCCAGTCTTCTGAGTGATTTGTCATTCTTTTTTCTCCTAGACTAGTTTTATGCTGCCAGTATCACTGTATGATTCTGCAGGAAAATGTCCCCACCTACTTCTAAGAGCTCTTCTTCTTTTGATATTCTTATGTGGTTCATCACTGAGAACAGTAGTTTTAGACATGGGTTGTTCGGGTGGAGGTTGCTCAAGAGGTAAGCCTCACTCACTGCCTGTATTCATTCGGGCAATGAAGACTAGAAAGGAGTAGTTTCCAAGAGCCTTCAGGCAAAACCAGTAGCTTGAACGGCCGTTATTAACTGCCTCTCAGAAGGACAACATAAGACTGTGTTCAGCTTATGGTGCGAGGTGTTAAATGTATTTCTTTTAGGAAACAAACTCATCCTAATGCTACTTCTATTACTGATACAGGAAATATCACAGCTAAATAAAATTGATTTATATTGCAGAACTAAATTCTTTGCCTTGTTTTTTACTGGTAAAATTTGCTTTCAGGATTCACAGGCTCTGGAGATCAGTGGAAAAGTCTGGAGCGATGAAGACTTACCCTCAGTAGCAGAGGAGCAAGTTACAGAACATTTAAACAAATAGAACTTACACAAGTTCATGGGACCTGATGGGATTCATCCATGCATGCAAGGCCACTTTGAGGCCTGGAAGAAAGCGAATGTTACTCCTGTCTTCAGGAAGGRCAGGAAGGAGAATCCAGGGAGCTACGGACCAGTCAGCTTTGCCTCAATCCCTGGGTGGGTGGAGCAAATAATCCTGGAAGCCATTTCCAAACATAGTACAGAACAGAAGGTGAYTGCGAGTAGTTAGTATGGATTTAAGAAGGGGAAATTGTGCCTGACCAACCTGATAGCCTTCTATGATGAAGTGACTGGCTTTGTGGATGAGGGGAGAGCAGTGGATGTTGTTTATCCTGACTTTAGTAAGGCTTTCAACGCTGTCTCCCATAACATTTGCATAGACAAACTGATGAAGTACAAGCTAGATAAATAGGCAGTGCAGTTGTTTGAAAACTGGCTGAACTGCCGGGCTCGAAGTATTGTGATCAGCAGTGCACAGTCCAGCTGGAGGCCAGTCACTAGTGGTCTCCCCCAGGGGTCGATACTGGGGCCAATACAGTTTAACATCTTCATTAATGACCTGGATGATGGGACAAAGTACACCCTCAGCAAGTTTGCAGACAATATGAAAATTGGTCAGAGCAGCTGATACACCGGATGATTGCAGTACCATTCAGAGGGACCTTGACAGGCTGGAGAAATGGGCCGACAGGAATCTCATGAAGTTCAATGAAGGTAAATGCCAAGTCCTGTATCTGGGGAGGAATAACCTCATGCACCAGTACAGGCTGGGGACAACTGGCTGGAGATCAGTGTTGCAGAAAAGACCATGGTGCTCCTGGTGGACAACAAGTTGACCATGGGCCAGCAATATGCCCTTGAGGCAAAGAAGGACAACAGCCTCCTGGTCTTCATTAGGCAGAGCATTGCCAGCAGGTTGAGGGAGGTGATCCTTCCCCTCTACCAGTGACAGAACAAGAGGCAACAGGCACAAATTGAAAGACAGGAAATTCCACTTAAGCAAAAGAGAGAACTTTTTTCAGGCAAGGTGGTCAAATACTGGAACAGGTTGCACAGAGAGGCTGTGGAGTCTCTGTCACTGGAAACATTCAAAACCCAATGGACATTGTGCTGAGCAACCTGCTCTAGCTGACCCTGCTTTGTGCAGGAGGGTTGGACCAGATGATCTCCATCGATGCCTTCCAACCTCTACTAATCTATAATTATATGATTCTGTTAAATTAGGGTAGCCAGAAAGTTTGAGACCAAGTTCGTCCTTTACAGGTGGAGCATAAGTGCATAAGGAGCCAAGCACAGCCTCAAGTTATATTGTTGACCAAGAGCTTCCTGTCAAAAATACAGGGTTTGTGTACACCAGAAGTGAAATACATATAGACAGATCAATGATTGAAGAACAGACTTCAACAGTTCCCTTTGGCACGCTATGCTAAACTGCTAATAGATGGTGTCCAGATTGGAATTTCCAATTGTAAAGAGACCTTTGACTGAAAAAGTCATTTAAAAATATTTTTAATTTCTGTTGTATGTTGTTAAATTGAAGGAACCTGCTGGGAAACGCTGTGATTCAACCATGCACAGACATGTATTTTTAATATGTGTTTGAAGAACCTGCTTAAACTGCCATCTCCAAGACATTGCTAATTATGTTTTTTATGTATGTGTAAAACAATGTTGCTAAATTGTCTGGGCTGACATCACATTTTGGATAACGCTATAGGTGGCAGTCAGGTAAATCACTACTTTCCTTGCTATGACAAAAGAGCAGATTATTCCTAGCTGTGGTTTTACCTACTTCAGATTAAGTTTGTTTTCCTTCTTTTTTGCCCTTCCTCTTTCCCTGTGCAGCATGGCACAGCACGTACCTGGAGGCACACCATGCTTAGGTTTCAGATTCTCAATTCAGAAATTTTTCTTGGATGCATATCGCCAGCTATGTGGGCCTTAGCCCAGATTTTACAACTTCCCTTTTCTTTCTCAGTAGTCTCCAATAGCCTTTTTTTATCTAGCATGGTAATTAGCCTGTCCAGAACAACTGCAAAGGATTTCCCTTTTCTCCTCAGTAACAGATGGGTGCTTTCATGTTCAGGAAGGAACATAAATGCTGGACCTATATTTCTCAGCCATCTGCTTCACTGAATACCTCTTTCCGTAAACTATGTTATCAAAGAGGACTAGCAGGTCCCAGTTTAGATCCCTATCACTCTTAGGACCTCTTATAATCCTCTTTAAACCCCATCATGGGCTCTTTCTAGATATTTAGTCTATTATCTGATACCATTTTCCAGTATTCCTAGGATAACAACGAGCTGACTCAGTCAGCAAGTCTTGGCATATTCCTGAGGAATAGTAATGATAATGTGAGATAGGCCAAATTGCTGGTATGATACCACTTCTATGTTGTGTCCATGATAGTTTTGTCTCTGCTTAATATCACTTTAAAATGGCCCAGGTCTCCAGCGTGCTGGTTTCTACATAAACAAATAAAAACATGATTCTTGCTCAAAATTTTACAATACAAGGAGAGAAATGCCATGAAAATCAGTTGAACTGTTGAGGCTTGACACAGGTACAAAATTTTAATAGGGATAAAGCTGCATCATGAGAGCTGGAAAATATTGATCAATTCAAACTCTATGATACATAATTATTTATATCATGTACACAGCTCCACCCATAGATTCGAAGACATTTGACAAAATCTCTTATGTTAACTTTTGCAACACTATAGAAGCATATGTATGTTACATTTTACTCTTCACATGAAAAGACTGTTGACAGATGTGCTTGTATTGAAAGGATTACATGGTCTATGTTGATTATTTGCATCAACCTGCCATTTGTTTATGTTCATACTTTGAGTTGGCCTGGAAGTTGGGAAGTGCAAAGCTCTTCTTTTTTTCTCCCACGTTGCTTTCTGGAACTCATGCCAGGTCTTAATAATCATGTGTATGCTCTGCTTTTTGGAGCTTGTAGGCAAAATTATTATCTTGGGAGGAGCATTGCAGGTTTCCTAAGGAGCCAGTGATACAGCCTTTCCCCTTTGCAAAAGAGTGAGTTGTCAGTCTTTATTAGCCCAAAGGTAGAAGCTATTTTAATCCTCCAAAATCTGCACTTTGCTGATGTAGCACAGTACTCAGACTTTAACACTTACTGCTGTGTGAAAAAAACAACACATGGATCTATTTTATGTCTGCAAGTCATATATTCATATTCTGGGACAATGTGCGGAGACACTGCGCCTTGGACAGTGCTAAGCAGGAGATAAAGCAAGCCACAAGGAAGGAAGAAGTACAGATTTGGAAGATCTGATGCGTGCTACATATTGGGCTTTTCAGAACACAGTAACTATCCTTGCCTAGACTGTTCATACTTCTCCCTACAGACAGAACAATGCAGTGATCCCCAGTGATCCCCAACAATCCCAGATGCCAATGACCCCTGCCTGAGGAGGCTGTCTCAAATCGCCAAATTCTTAGTCAAGAAACCATAAAGACTGTCCACCCCAGACTGGTGTCTGGTGTTGGCAAGTCAACTATTAGGCTCAATAGATCATCCGTGTTATCAGGAACACACCTGAAATTTTAGCTGGCTTTTAGAGTGGTCTATTTATGGGATACAAATGTCCACTCGCTTGCACCATTTGGGAGAGCCATGTTTACCTCAAAAAGTATTATCCCCCTGTTCTGCAGGATTTGGAGGATTGTTGGGGAAGCTTCATAAATACCCATTTGGATGCAGGCTGTGTGTCACTTTGTTCTGAAACAACCGAGGACTCACCTGCTTGGACAGTTGAAACCTCCTGCCACATGCATAGCTCTCTATCACAGTTTAGGGGGAACTGAGCCTGCCATCTTCTGATATGGCCTATGAAGGTGTACCCACACAATACAGGCCATGCAGAATATTTTGTTCCTAGTTGCTCAAAGGTAGCACAGTGCCACAGGTGTAAAGCAATCACATAAGCAATGTTGACCTAGGCCAAGAAAGGCTAGTGAAATTGAAGTCAAACATGCTTACTTTCCTGCTCTTACAGGTACTTTAGTAAGTAATTGCCTACAACCATATACTGTGTTAAGTTGCAAAATATCTTGCGACATGTTGTCCTCATTTCTTACAAGGCCTTGCTGTCTATATTTGCTTAAGCTTTCAGTGTGTGGGGCTGCCCTTCTGCATGGGGAACAACATGACATGTTCAAACAGAGAACTGTATAAAATTCACAAAAAATAGGTACAAGAAAATACTTATGGAGCCCTGTCAGATTGCTAGGGAGAAGTAAATGTACTTTTTAACCGTGGGAGTGTATGCCAGCAAGCCAAAATTCAAACTTCTGAAATGCCAGACGTGGGGAATGAGTTGTGATTCCTTCTGCATTTGAGGGTCGTCTTATCCCTGACACATCTTCTTGTTCATTTGGTGTGGGCTGAAGAGGTTGTCTGACTGCTGAGTGTGGGCACATGTGTCTCATAAGATACTTGTCTTTGCCTCTTTCATTCCCTGAAAGTCATGGTAGCAAGCTGGGAAGCAACAGACCAGAGGTTCGTAAGAGATTCTGATGTCTGACTCAGACCTTGGAGGGGGACGTGAGAGACAAGGACCATGTGTCCTTGTGTCTATACCAGCTATTCCTCAGAGCCCTGGCAAAGGTGCCAGAGCCGCATTTTGCACACACTCCTGTCCCTGTATGAGTGGCGATGTGCCTTCATCACACTGTGAACCAATGTTCCAAGTGGTTCTGGTCCACTCCACCAAAGGATTTCTCCTTCAAGAATCCTTCCAAGGTTCACTGTTCCCACATGCTGACAATAACTTTCCCAGTTCTTTGCCTCTCATTTTGGATATAGCAGTGCATCTTCTTTGGGCCTGACACTGTGGTGACTATGTGTTCATGCTCCTTGGTAAGATGGCTAGTCCCTCTGTTTTCATAGTATCTGCAATGGGAAAAAACAGACAGGCCATTCTTTTTTTATTTTTTTTAACTAATGAGACATGAATTTTCAATGTGGGAATTCATTACTTCTACACTGCAGGATCAGAGTTTGCAAGTTTTATTTTATTTTGTGTCATCTCACTTTTGAACTCAGCAGTCCTCAGAGGTTCCTGGTAAAAGGCATCAAGGCAATAACAGATCACATGGTGAGAAGGCGAGTTTTATTTGTTGCTTTGTCTAACTCACTTTTATAAGCTTACTGACTCCCAGTGGAAACTGATTTGCCTCTTGGCAATGATACAGTTAAATAGATAGTTAGAGCCTCAGTCATGGGCCTGTTTGTCTTTCTCGCAGGCTGGGCAACTCACTGGGGATATAAATTTCTTGGAGATGCCTAAATGGGGAAAAGAGGAAGTATTCCAGACCAGCACGGCCTGAGCATTCTTTTACACTGTGCAAAGTTTTTTAAAAGCGTTCTGTACCCACAACATGTAAGTAAAAGGAGAAATATTCTCAACTACACAAGTGGTTGAATACAAATTGCACTGTTAATTGACATAACCCATTGCCTAACATGCTTTCTGCCTTAAATATTATCAAGCCTTACTTCACAGCAATGGGAAGGATCAGGAAAAACACTGATGCGCTGCTGAAGTAACTGCTTTTTGAGTGATACCTGCCAAGCAGTCTTCCCACAAGCACAGCTTATCTGCCACAGCAGAGGGACAAGTGAACGGTTTGCAATTTATCACCAGGAGCTTCCATGATTTCCCTCTAAAAAGTGTGACAGCTCAAGGGAATCCYTGCCAAAAAACATTGGCTGCCACCCTCCCTGGGACAGCTTCCACGTAAAACAGACCAGCAGTACAGACTTCTGGTGGCTTTTACTATTAACAAATGTCATCCACTAAAGCAGCCGTACAATTGAAAAACTAAATTACAACTTAACTTTGCTAAAACTTTTCCTCGGGCTAATTCACAAACACTGTGCTTATTCAGATTATTATTACTGCTGTTATTATTAGCAAAACACAAATTGCAGCATTTCCCAAAGACTTCAAACTCTCTTCACTTAGGGGACAATCCTCTGTGAAAACAGCTATCATTATCATAAGTGAACCCAGGAGAAAGAATTTTAAGCAGATGATTGATTTAAAAGCTTGGAGGAATTAGTGCAGTTACCTGATCTTGATGGGATCATTGAGACAGCGCTTGGAGAAGCTGCCTCGTCCTTCTCATGGGTTCTGAAAGAGCAATCGCATGAGAGACATCTCCGTGTGAAGAAAGTGGCTAACCAGTGTTCAAGGCAGTTTCGTTTGCAGGTTAGGATACTGAACCTGGCTGGAGGCAGCAGTCAAACCAAGTAATACAGCTCAAGCCATCAGCTGCTTCTGACAGTTATTTTCCACGTGAGTTGACCATGCTAGTCTCCAATTGCTGTGATCACGACAAAAACAGCCTTGTTTTGCTGTTTGAACATTTATGCATGTAGTCACATATTTAGAAATATTTTAACCTTTGTGTAGCAATTGYTGAGAGCTGTATTATTATGTCATTTTAATAAAAATCACTATGACATTTCTAGGTGATATTATTGCTCAGTTTATATATATAAAAACATCTCCAGGTAGCAGTCATCCTGGCAAGCAGCCAGCATAAGCCCATTACTTGGGTTCTTCCATAGGTAAAAATCAGTCATCTGTGAGGAAGACCCAATCCTTTCTAACCACATGACTCATCTATCTGGAAATCTCTTCCCCTTTGTACAGAAATACTCCTTGAACAGTAATAAAGATGTAAATCAGCACTTGCTCTTTTGGAGATCCTATTCAGAATGCAGAAGGGTCTCTCCTGGTGCACTGGGACCTCTGATAATTCTTGTAGCATCTGGGGGAACAGTTTGTTAAGGAGGTTGCTTCAGATCATGTGTTGTGACACTCGGTCATGTTTGTGTCTTAGCAACACTTTACAACCTACTCTTCTCCTTTTTTTCCTTCTCTGAAAAGTGTCTTGTGAGAAAAATAGGATCATAGAAGTTTCAGTGCTTAAGGTAATATAAGCACTTTATCACTTTATTTTATGTAGCAAGGGCTTGAGGCTAGGGCATGTCCAGAGGTGGTTCAGCTCCTTTGCCTTTCAGGAAGTTGGTGTCATAGGTAGGATGTCCCCCGGGAACTGCTATGAGCAACCTCCCTCAAAATGGCACTGTTGTAGTGTGCTTAATATATCAGCTGCAGTCACAAGGCCTGTTGTTTCCCTGTCAGGATCTGACTGGGATTTGCCTGTGCTCTTCTTACCAAACAACTGTATGATGTCGGGAACTCGTATGACTTGGACTGGCTGCCTGGAGCAGCCCAGAGTAATGAGAGTCTGGAGACCAAACACGGAGTTATAAAATATTACCTGAGTAAAACAGTGAGATGGGAAAGTTTGTCGAAAAGGCACAAGAATTGGAAACTGTGGGCTGGTTAGTGAAGGATGAACTAACTTAAATCCCAGGAGCTTGTGGTTTTGCTGCAACTACGGTGCAGATGATTAACGGGAGAGAGTACAGATGGCAGCTGAAGCAGGTGTACCAAGGAAATCTGATCTGAGCCTGCAACGTCAGGCTGTACTTGCGCCACAAAACAAGGATAGGGATGTTTGGGGGTTGTTGTCAGATAGTCTGGACATGAGTATGAGCCTGAACTCACGCCCAAATCCAAGCAAGCGTGCAGTTATCCGTGTACAGTCATTAAGGCGTAGCCACATGAGTTTTGTGGAGCTGCTACCACGCAGTTTGCTGTGAGGCAAACTCAGCTGACATTTTCTTTATTTGGATAGTTCTTGCAGAATATCAGGAAGAGAGACATTACACTGAGTGACTGTAGAGTAGGTTGTGTGCCTTCTTGAGGTGTTGTTGTAGCTGTGTAAAGATAAAGAAACCAAAGCCTTGAGCGTGCAACACAGCAAATACATGGCAGAAAGTGGAGCTAAGTACCTACAGTATCTTGATTCATCCAGCACATATTTTCATTGTGTGACTATGCTCTTCTTTTCCATAGCTTGAGATTTAAGCTTGAGTTTTCTTAATTCAATACATGATCTGATTATGTGCTTTTAATACTGCAAGAGAACCCTTATCCTTGGTATTATTTTTTCTCTTCTTGTCTGTTCTGAAGTAATCCTCTAGATTGAACACAAGATTATTCAAGAGTTCAGATTTAAATGCTAATTTGTGTTGAAAGATAAACAATAATAATTACTCCTAGTTGCATGTGTTCAGTTCTTCCTAACCAGCAAGTGCATGGCACTTCACAAATACTGAGACAGTCTTGCTCTTGCTGTGTCAAAGAAATGCAAGTAATAAATTTTGGCACTCAACATGAAACAAATCTGGTAGTACATGTGTATGTAATGAAAGAATTTAATGGTTTATGTTGCTTTACTACACCAGCAGACTCACCTCCTGGTTAAAGAAACTGGGGAGTGGCTGTGTGGGACAGGAGTAAAGAAGGTACAGCCTGGAGGGCTGCGAGGGCAAGATACTGTAAACACAAGGGAGAAAAGTTTGCACTGATACTTGTGTCCTCACTTTATTTCTTCATTATGCTTGTCAAATTCCAGAAAGGGATGAGTTATACTGAATGTGTTCGTGGAGCAGGTTGGGATTGACGTCTCCTCACATTACTCTTGCATCTGTTTCAAAATGGGAAAACTAAAGAATTGCACGTAAGGGGAAAGTTTAGAAACAGAAATACTGCAGTAGCAAGTATCACTTAAGCACAACCAGTCCCAGGCTCTGTCTGACAACCACCAAACAAATTTCCTTTTATAAATCAATCAAGTTGATTTATAAACAGTGTTAGCTTGTTTGCCCTTATTACTCCCATTGGAAATATTTTTCATAATCTCACTGCTTTGTTTTAAAGTCAATAAAAATCAATTTGGGTACCTTGATACTCACGGTCTGCTTTAACTTAAAGAGCACACTTTCTTTCCCGTGGATTTTTAAATCAAAAATATTCAATTTAAGATCACATTCACACTGATGGTTCTGCACTGGGAGCTTCACTACAGACCACCTGGCATTGTTGCAGTTTTCAGTATTTTAAATCATCCATGGTGTTKTTTTTTTCACTCACTGCCAGTGCCCTAAAGTAATTCCAGCCTGGTAAAAAAGACTGTGCCAGCATGGCAATAATGGGATGAAGAAGGCTTTAGCCACCTGCTCACCCTCCCAAACATTGCCAGTTTTATAATTTAAATGTCTACCACGGAGAACAGAAGAAAGCRATTGCTAAATTAGCCAGCTAAATAGCTTGGGTCTATTAACGCTTTTACTAGATAATCCACCAATACCGATACTTGATTGTCACCCCTAGAGGTACAAACTGTTCCCTGTTCTTAAAATGATTTTCTTTTTTTTTTTAATACAAGCATTTTGGTACAAGCTTAAAAGAGAAAAGTGAAAATAACAATAAAAAAAGTAGAACGTGACGTTGTCTGCAGACTGATGCTATATCAATGCAAGTAATTTGCTCTAAGTGCAACAATTTAACTACAGTGAATTGAAGTGCATTTGCTATCACTTTGCTATGCAGGTTAAAGATGTTTTCCTTAATTACTGTGTTCGTACACTTCTGCATTACATTGAATTAGCCACTCAGCATGGTGGATTGATAGCCCAGAATTCAGTGGTCACATGTCCTGCCCTGCACTCTGTGATTTTTTTCTTTTCTATAGGGTATTCATAGATCCTTAGCAGAAAATACAGGAATTCTGGGAATGGAGATCAAATTAACCAAGTTGCATGCTTCCTTTGCTGGCATTAAAGAAATGCTGTACATTTTACCCATTTCAGCCATTCAAAGCATTTTAAGCCATTTTCAAACAACTGTCAGGCAGCCTGTGGGAATCCAATGTTGCTCTCTGTTATTGTTAAGAACAAAATGTTGCACTTGCATTTGGAATACCTTATTTATTTTGTTTTGTAAGTACAACTAATAATCAAATTAAAAATGTGATTAAGAAACAAGCTAACAGATTTCAGTGCTACCTGTCATTAATCACAACCCATCACCAACCAGTGACCAACTCCATCTCACTAGGCAAATAAGTCCTTAACAGACTCCAATGCATGCAACATGCAATGCAGATGTTTTTTAACATATTCCACTTTTAAAGATTGGAATGATTTTATTCTAGTTTTTACTAAGCAAGAGTATATGTTGTGCAGGAGAAAGTTTTTGCCATGCAGCTAGGTCACCCCCCTCTTAATCTGTTCATATATTTATGACAAGTTGGTTTGAATGAAATGCACTGCAATCAGGAATTAATCTAGTAATAAATTGCTTTTAGCTGGAGTCACTAAACTTTGTTGCTCAAAAATAAGAAAAGTTGTTAGAAATAATTGGCCAAAATACTCAAGAATTTTTAAAGAATACTGAAAAATACTGAAAAGCAAAAACTGAGAGTCACTTGTGACTTTATCAAGGTAGTTTAATTTGCTTCTTGAGCAATTAAAGATGAGTCATTTCAAGCCAAAGCTTTGTTTATAAGTTTGTTCCAGCAACACTTGCAGTAGAAAACACTGTCCTGTGCAACATTTGGCTTCAGCATGGCAAGATACAAGCTCACCAATTTGGCCACTGTATTTTCAGCCCATTATGCCAGGGGATAAGGAGGCATATTAATAATCTGTTGTGTGAAATATAGGTCAAAATCTCCAAAGCTCTTTGCTATAGAAACATAGCCAAAAATAAAAGCCAATGCTTCCATTAACTGACTGGCTCCTGATCTTTGAACAGACTGAGGCTATACATCTTTTTTCTTGAATTTAGTGGAAAACAAGGTTATGTTTGTGGAGTAGGTCCAAATTAATAGCTTTAAAGGACGTATGAAGTTGGAAGCTTGAAGCATTCATGTCAAATGAAAAGTAGATAAATTTGTTTTAAGCTTAGATACTGCTGGGATATCATCATCTGTTGTGATCAAATGTCTACTGAGAAGCCCTTTTGGGATGCACTTTGAATGACACTGTTGTAGTTTCAGTTGGCAAATACTGACTGATAACTTTGACAGGTTTTAGGACAGACAGCAGGGTTTCCAGAAGCTGCCGGTGTGCTTTCATATCTGGTTTGTGGGCTTCTGCATTTTCAATGACATTTGCATCGTGCAGAATAAGTATTACAAGCCATCTCCATTCCAAGTGCCCACTCAGTGTATTAAAAAACATTGTTGATCCTGGTTTTGCAAGGCTGCATTGGTTTGTTTCTCACCGGTTTCCCATTCTCCAACCGCTGCCCCTGGCTTGCTTGCCTCTTCCTTCATTGCTATGTAACTGCTAGAAAAATTAGCCGTGAAGCACAAGGCGGCACCAGTGCGATCAGATGCCAGCTTTGGTGTTTTCTAATTGACATCCGTTTTTCACTCATCACTGCTCAACATAATACAGGGATGGAGCAAATAATAAGTGCCAGTATGATCATATCCCCGCTGAGTTGCCTCACCAACAGCACTTTAGAGTACCAACAGGCACACACACTCTTATCATGGTTTGTAGCTGCCCTAGGCTGGCTGCTGCCTGCAGCAGCCATCTGATACAGCACCTTGTGTGTCGCTACGTGTGTGGAGTCTCTCCAGAATGGGCATCTCCACCTGCCAGCAGGGAGAGATTTAATTCCCAGGGACGCTACTGCAGGCACCATTCAGTAGACTGGTTTAGACATCTTTCACAACAGAAGCAGCATTTCACCGACTGTCCAGCTCTCTCCTTCACCCACTTCAGACATCTCTTCCCCATCATTTTTCTTTGGGGACTGCTGTGCTCAGGTTCAGGGAGCATGGCCACACAGACAAAAGCCTCAGCTGCAAAGACTTCACATTGACAGGACGTTTTCTTCAGTAATCAGCTCCCTAGCCAGAGGCCTAGTAATATCTTGGCAATTGACGTTCTGAGGTTCTGACATTGTGAGGGCTGAAGAAATTATGAATTTGTGAAGAAATGTCTATTCTTGGCTAGTTTTGTCGCTGTTCTGATGTCCACTGGAAATGTTCAAATATGAGCATTTATGCCAGTGTTTGACCCAGAATGCTGAGCTCTTTATGTCCCATAAATTAGCACTTTTCGCCACTTCAGTAAAATATTCACAGGTGTCTGACTATTTTTTCCTGGTCAGCATTATAAGTGCCCATGTTAGAGACTAGGATCAGGTAAAAAGGCAAATAAACCACGAGGTGAATGAGGAAGTTTCGAGTTGTGATTTAAGACTGCTGCTTCTGAGTAATCTTGTATTTAAACACATCATTACTTCTTTTTATTGCTAGTCAGATTGGTTGTAATGAAAATTAGATTCTTCAGCAGAACTAGCATGAACCTCTGTTATTATTTCAAAATGTAATATTGTTTTTGAAATTCAGAAAATAACTAATTTCAGTGAAAAAAACAGAGAAATGTTGAGTAATTTTATGTCCTAGCACTGCACACAGGTGCTAGGAAATGACTACTGCGTTCATAGAGAGATAAGTACATATTCTTTTTAAAAGTTTTTTGGTTTAGTAGCTTTTAAAGTCCTTAATCTTTGTCAACATGATCGGTAATAGATTAGGAGCCCTCTTTTTGACCCATGCTCACAAACAGATTTGTCCCTGCGGCTTCTACAGGGAACAGAAAAATGAAATGAAGGGGCTGCTTCTGGAAGGAATATACCTGGAGCATCTTTATTTGGTTGATTATCAGTTCTTAATGATAGCCCACTAGCAGTGGTCAGTGGGACAAGGCAATGACATAAAGACATAACCGGAAAGTTTGGATGATAAAAACCATCAACCCAGAAATAACTACAGAAGCACTAGAAGACCAACCTGACAATTCCTTTTGGTGTGGAAAGGCATATGGGCAGCATGATCTTGGAGGTCCCATTGATTGCTTCTGATTGCTTCTGTTAGCCCTTAACAAGTTTGATAGTGGTCAATCAATTGTACAGTAGAGGTCTGAAGCACAGTTTGCTTGTCGAAGACCTGGGAAATCCAGGGCAGGGTGCTCATGATCAGTTGAGATGGAAGATAGACCCAATACTCATGTGGGAGAAATGCATAAAGAACCCTGATAACAAGTTACATGAAAACATGGGCCTGTTTGCCCAAATGAGCAAATAAGAACACAGTTGCTCCTTAAAATATTGTGGATGCTAGTGGAATTTTCTAYGCTCATTTCTGGAGATTTTACTTCCATAGCTTATGACAATATTGAGGGCAAGAGAAAAGAGTTTAACTATAACCTAAGGGACTGCTCAATGTCAGTGGGATATTCTTCTGAAAAGCTGAAAGAGAGTTGGCATATCTAGTGGCAAGGCTAGATATTTGTTACCATTATACACTCAGGTGAGAAATGCCTGCTATTGTACAACATGTGGGAGAGCAAAGGATTACTACTGAGAGGTGGATAAAAGCAAGAAACATTCTGAACAGCTCAAGAGGATGCCTAGATAAAATGCATGAAGCAGTCAAGGAAACAGGACCTCCCATTTGTTGCCCAAAGAAGACCATGGTTAATGACTACACTGTCAGCAAGGAAGCACATTTGTATTTGATATTATTAGGGATAACTGTATGGCRTGGGTGTTCTGATATGTATAGTTTCAACTGTATTTGGATAATATTTTTCATAAAAGTAGTAGTAACAAATTTAAATAAGACAATGAGTCTTTAAAGGAAAGAAAATTATTGAAGATTGTGAAAAAAGACCAATAATTATGAAGAATGGCCAAAATAAGATTCTTCTTATTGGCCCTGTAATTAAGCAGAGAGAAGTGGTAGTCCCATTATGATGCGTTGAAGTTTTGTTTGTCTCTAGGTTATGTACTTCCTCTCCAGCTAAGGGTGCTCTGAGGGTTTAGCATTACCTCTCTGCTTCAGGTGCCACTGTTAAGATGAATYCCAGCCTTCACAGAACCTCTCTGGCTTTTAGAAATTTGTCAGGTTCTTTGAAAGAAGTAAAGTTCTTCCTCCCACGATTATAAGTGCTACGAAAAATCAGAAACTGAGATTTCAGAAGACAAATGGCCTGGATCAGGTGGAACGTATGAATTCTGAAATATCTCAGTGGTCCAATTAAACCATGTTCTTTATGAAGACTCAGCTTCATGAAAAAATGAGTATACTAATAAAACTGTGAGTCACCGTGGCTCTATTATTGATTTTTGTTATCTTCCTGTATCCGAGGCAACAATAAACATGATTTATATGCACTGTGTTTAATTTCCCGTGGTGTTCTAATCTTGCATTGGTGTGGGGGAAAAGTCAATGAAAATGGATGGTGAGCAGAAAGCAAATTAGGATGCAGGCAGCTAATGTGGCCAGAAATTGGGGGGGTTCATATTGCAGAGATAGCTAATACTTTTACATCTCTAAAGCTGATGCCTTTTAGAGTATATTAAAAGAAAAAGAATTATATGGCTGATAAGGCATAAAGATGGACCTGTCTGTACCCACAAAAAGTACCAATTTAAATGCCCTTGTGCAAATGAGTCATAATATAGTGCCTAACACTTATGAGCATTGCTTTCCTCCACAGCACTGCCAAGCAGGAGCAAGTTTCTGTAAGGATGTTCACATAGCAATCTTGTGTAAAGTCCAGATAAGCTAATCCATGAGCAGGTTCTGCCTGCTATGATAAATCTCCTCACTGAACCACATGGATCATACAACATACATGTTATCACAGGAGCTTCCAGTGTTTTTCTGTGTGTTTCCTATGTCATGCAGGTATTTTATGGATAGATATCTGTAAACAGGCCTTAGGCTCCACAGTGGCATCATTTGCAAAAATTAATTCAATTTTTTAAAGTATAGGCAGACCACAGAAAAATTGCTATGGGTTATTTTCTGGTTCCTTATTTTCAGATACATTGTTGGTACTTTTCTTTTTTTTTTGATTCAACATTGAATTGGCCCTTTTCATTTATTGGCTTTGATAATATCCACTATATGACTGCGTTCCGGTTCCTGTCCAAATGGTGCTATTTAACTAAATGCTATTTAGCTTTCCAGAAGGTACAATTAAGTCTATGGCTTCCGGCAGAGTCATGACCCTCATGCCTCCATGTGTACCACCACAGCCAGTATGGGGATGTGATACAGAAGAGGCCTCCTGGCTGCCTGTCAGAATTGGAATGAAGAAGCGATGCCAGAACAGTTGATTCAAACAGGAATCAGTGCTGACTCCTGCTAGCAGGAAAGTGCTTAGGAGTGAAAGTGCAAACACAGATTGACTTCTGCCCCTCATGAGATTACTTACTGTGGCTTAAGAAGTCAGAGGTGTTGATTTAAAAATAGGTGCGATATGGACACAGAAAACTTAAAGGCAAAGTAGCTACACTTCCGGCAATGTCAAATACCCCTGTAGAGAAAGCCTCAGAGAGTAAAGAAAACAGAATCCTTTTCTGATGAGCAGTTATTTGTAGGACAGTTGTAGCCACCAGAGAGGAATATCCCAAGAAGTTCAACTTTGTCTCTGCTGCTTGTTTTTGGAATAAGAAAAAGGTCACATGCTAAGGCAATGACAGTTTAAGTCTTTGTGAGCAGCTGCCTCTTTATGGTTCATTTTGTGCCTTGACATTAAATGATGTTACTTTTTCTTCCAGAGAAATTCAGCTCCGTAGGTAGTGAATTCCTTTTGGGCTCTATTCCTCGGCTCTGCTCTCCCTCCCTTCTCGAATGAATGTGGAGATCCTTAACCTACTTTTACACCACTGCGAGGCTGGGAGCCCGTGCCTGCTCCCATTGAGGACAACTGGAACATTGCCACTCACTTCAAAAAGAGCATGGGCAGGCTTCTAATTAGTTAACATTCGTAAAGTGCTTGGAGGTACTTAGGCAACAGATGTTATATAAATGCAATTAATATTATTATGTTGCTATCATGACTTGCAATGCTACACTGCAACTTTGTCAACAGGCACCTTACTTCACACTTAAGTGCTGTGTGTTTGCAGGATTGGGGTTTAGTTAAACACAGATGAATAATCTTTTAAACGTCAATACAACTTTTCACCTACATAAAATAAAGCTTCCATGTTAGTCTCTTAGAATAAGAAAATTTGTGTGAAAACTCTTTGAGTTAACAGAAGCTTGCTCTTTCTGGTAAAATTATAAAACATAGCTGTTTAGATGTTGTATGCCTGAATCATCATAGATATCCAGGGGATAGCAATGGAATAATAGATACAGATAGGCAAATACTATTTAATACTGATCATTCARCCATTCACAACAGCTTTTTCCAGTTAATTGTCAAAATTTAATTTTATCTTCCAGTGATACAGGGAAGTCYGCTAACACTGATGAGTATCATAGGTGACATTACTACTTCAGAATAATTTTTTACTTACAACTTCCATGAGAACAAAGTTATTTCTTTATCATTTTATGGAACTCACAAATATGTTTCAAAATCTATAGGTATTTCTTAGCAATTTCATACAGGATTCTTCCAATTAACTTGCTCAGTATTGCTGAAATCTATCAGTTTGAGGCCACTACAGCCTAGATGCTTGGAAAGACAATCAGATGAATGAAAGTCCTTGAAATCACCTATTAATATGTAAGGGCAGCCAGTCCAGACACCACAAGGCAGATGTAATAGGCTTACCAAAGAATGGTTGCTGCCAGAGAGCTGGTAGAAGGAGGCAGATTTCATATTATTCATGCCTTGTTGCACCAGCAATGGCAATATTCTTTACAGTGAAATCCAGTGCCTGGAAAGGAGTAACAAGCATAAACTCCTCTCCAGTGCAAACAAGTCACTAAAATGTGCTACATGTTACATGGGCAGAGCCATCATCCTTTATGAAAGCTATAATAGGCATTTACAGATTGATTTAATTATGTTCCATGAATCACTGACTTGCTTCCAAAAATACAATCACAATATAAAATCCAGCAGACAAAAGTATTCTGATAGATTTTTAATAGGATATAAAATTCACCCTTTGTATCATATCCCTGCAACTTTTGAACTATGTTCTTTATGCATTTGTGTTGCTCAGAGCCCCAAACGAATATTTTATAGTAGGTCCTTTTTGTGTTCTAAGCACTTTGTTGTCATGTGATACAAGCATTATGACAGTGAACAATTGGGTTATCCTTAATCAAAAACAATGTCATGTAAATGAACTGAAACTTGATCATGCCTGGAACCAACATGAGTACAGAATCAACTGTTCCTTGAGATTTCTACAGCTAGAGTTATATAAAATATTCAAAGCTCTGTAAAAATATGAGTTCAGGCATTCATTCTACTATTGCACATAGAAAATTTATAAATGACACCACAAATTAAGACTACTAAAAGACATGCTTGTACAACTCCTAAGTCACCTGATTTCATCAGGTAAGAATTTAATGTTTATCTTGGGAGGAAAGGGGGCCTGCCATTTCAGCAGTAGCATGGATTTATGATGGATTAATGTGTCCATGTATTTACCATTTTAGACACTAGCTTACATAGTTCAGACTATAACCAATGGAACTTGCAGGTCATCTGTGGTAATATATTTTAAGAACAAAGCAATCCCATAGAAATGAAAAAGACCTCAATGACAAAATAAGAATTTGTATAGTGAAGCAAGGGAAACCTGCTTTCCAAGGGGAAAAACATAATTCACACTATCAAATCACACAATCACCACTTGTATTCTTATGTTTCTTTCATGCTTCTGGAAGCACATGAAGAAAGTAATGCTTGATATAGACAGCTGTTTTACTAATCTTTAACTGATGGGGAGCCTGAGGTACATGAATGGTTAAGTCAAATATTTTCAAGAAGCACAACTGATCTTAGGGTTTCAATTCTTTGACACATAATGCGAGGCACGTGGTGTTTGACRTGAAGAAATATTTAGCTCACTATTCCAGTCATGGCCTAAAAAACATAATGCCAATTCATGCAGCTATTGATACATTCAGTGTCTGAACACTTTCAGCCACAGCATCTCTTTAGGAGAGGATGTTCAACTGTTATTCACTGTAACTGCCTCTTTGCAGGCACTTTTAAGGTTAGCATTCTCAAGGCTACTGTTCCCTACTGAGCAGGTAGGACCTTTCATTCTCTGAAATTATTTGGCAATATTAAAATGCAAGATGCTTCTTTGCACTCTGTCTAGCAAGTGATTCAGATTTTTTTTTCTATAAAAGTTAGGTTTGCAATCTTAATTTCCATTCCATCAGTCTTTGTGCTGTACAGAGACACTACAGCTAGCTCTCAATAAGCTAGCTCAGTACACAGACATGTGTTCCTGAAAAAAGCCATGGTCCCACCTGTCTCCATGCTTGACCAGTTCCCTTCAGCCAGGTACCAGCTCTGAAGTGCATGCAATTTCTCAGCCAGTTCAACAACTGGCGAGGAGCAGATCTAGAGAGAGAAGTCTGGAATTTGCCAGTCATAACCACTGAAGTGGCACATGAATGCAGCTACCTTGGTTACCTGAGCTAGCTCATGCAGAGATAGTTTGGGAAGCTTCTGACACCACTTCATTGCACTCTGTGGACATAATCTTTCTTCTTTTTGTAATGTTTATAAGCAACTACTTTAGTTTTCAAGGTGACTGATTAAAAATACAGGTTAAGGTCAAGCTGCCTAAATAATTCAAATTCTGTAGTGGAGTTAAATCATCATATTGAGTCCTGTATGAGTAATAAGGATGGTGAATTTCTATACCTGACCTCCATTCAAATTCCTCCAGCTCAGTATTTTAGGCTTGTAAAAGTTTTACACTGAAGCTTGAAGAGAAATGTTGTACATAGGTTCCTTGGTAATAAATGTGTTGATTTTGCATTGAAAATGAAGATCCTTCAGACTGGGCTTCCATTTTTCAGGAAGAAGACAGGGAATGAWGTTCCCCCAGTTCTGGATGCCTAGAAGGAGTTGACTTTATTCATCTGACATACCTCTAGCATTTGTCATTTATAGAGGTACATATTCTTTGCTGATCAGGCTGGAGACAAACATTTTGTCCATGTAGTATGACCTCCTTCATGAAACGCCACAGGGCTGCCAAGTATTAGCTGTCATCTAAACTAGACCATATCCTTGGAAAAATATCCTAGCTTGATGTTAAAATTGACAGTAACAGACAACAAACTCCAACCCTTCATAAGTGCTCTCAGATTTAAAAAGTGTTCCTTATTTCTATTCAGAATATATCTAGCATCAGTGTAATTAGCATGTAATTCAGAGGGACATTTCTCCTTTGTGTTGAGCAGAGTTATTTATTAAGACAATCCCAGTCCCAACTAGAGACGACCAATCACAGTCATCTCTTATGCTGCTCCACTGAACCAAACGGAATTTGCCCCAGAAACTCTACTAACTGTAATCTACCCTGTTAAATACTTCTACAATCACATTTCTAATATTTTTTCTTTAGATTTTTAAATAAAATTTCTTCCCGATTATGTACTTTCTTTTTCTTTACAGTGCTTAACAAATGTGGGCAATTCTTGACTAGGAAGTGGCATGTTCTATAGAACAAGATCATTGATTTCATACTTGAAAAATTATAAGGACTTGTCATTTAAGAACTTGAAATTTTTCTTCAAATTATTATACTCATGAACTGAAACAAGAAACATAGAATATTCTCCAGCAAAGAGACAAAGACAGCAGCAGCATATTACACAATACTGAATACTGTGGATCTGTTTTATGCTGTTTCAGAACATTCAGGAAATTATTTGTTATATTTGATACTCATACCCTGTTAATTCAAAGAGATACTATCAAATAAATGTTGCAGCAGTGACAGTCCTTATATCCAGCAGCAGAAATTTTATGATAAAATAAGAAACAAAAAAGCTGTCCAGAACACTATATTTATTTCATCTAACTAACCTGATAATGTGCACTTATTAATAGGAATGTTTACCTCTACAGACTTATATGTTTTAATTTTACTATGGATCTTAAATATATGTAAAGTACACCCAAGCTCTGAGTATACTCTTTCTGATACTGAAGCCCCTCTATCTACCAAACAGCAGCTCCAGCTTGTCAAAAGGATCCTCTGTGCTATGACTGATGCAGGTGGAGTCTTATCTGACTACCACAAAAGACAGTGAGTCTTTTTGTTTTTTTCTGGGTTTAGACACCGCTCCAGCAGGTGAGCTAAATTATTAGTATCAATGCTCAGGTTTTGTTTCCTTGGGCTCTCAAAAGCTCTTGACCTTCATCATTCTTGTTCTAATAATAATGATCTGGTGAATGATTTGTCTACCAAGATTTTTTTAATGAACCTTTTTTGATCTTTCTTTGTTCATTTCAAACTTAGCTACAATCCGAAATGTAGCCACGTGGACATCATCAAGTTTGGAACCAATATATGGCTAGGGCAGTGATTTGTGTGGATGACCATATGCATTTCATCTCATGCTTCAGTTGGCAATCATATGGGTGCTCTATTTGTTATTCACAAACAACATTCTCTTGTTATTCACCAGGTTACTGAGTTTATTACTGAACAGTTTACTAGCTCTCAGTTTATTATTCTGTTTACTATTAAACAGTTAAGTAGGAAAATACAGCAGCCTGTAAGAGGGGACTGACTCTGGGCTATAAAAAGGAACCAAGATTTTCAATTACATGGTCAGTTTATTATTTTTGCCCTTTAGCAAAAAGATAGAATGCAGATTCCAAAATAAGATACTAAACATTTTATTGCTAATGTTTGGCTGGCTATGGATAATGGATTTAAACTGTTATAGTCCTAATGAGTTCACTACAGTAACTTACTTAAACAATTGAACAAGACAAGCAGTGCATGTAGGGGAATTGTTGCATGCCTTTAGTAAAGCRTAAAATAAAAAGAAAGGGATTTCAGCTACCAAAAAGCCCCTGGAAATAACTTCCTGTCTACCTGTTTGGAACTAAAGAAAGTAACGGAATTGTAAGAAAGCAGAAAAGAAGATAGATCAGCCCTGCATTTAGCAGTCTGAGGGTATTTCTCACCATTCAGAAAAACCTGTCCAGAATGCTGTATTTGTTTCTCATAACACATTGCATAGTGCTTTTTACCCTGAAATCACAAAAGTTTATAAAAAAAATGGTCTAACTCTAGGCCTCCTCTCTACATATTTTGACAAAGAGAATGAATCATTAGATAACTGGCTTTAAGGTGTCTTTTTGAGGAGTGGGCAGCTTTCTGGAGACAACTGCAGTAGTCAACTGCAGTAGCAAAGAAATAATACTATCAGCTAGAAGTTAATGAGATGGAGCTCAATTCACTTGAGCCAAGCCCTATATTACAAGCAGAACTTTGCCAAAACAAAATGATGATATGATTTGCAGCAGATAAATTTGTACTGGCAAAAGACTTGGGTGTACATCCATTTACATAATTAAGAAATGGCCAAATAACTTATTTCACTAAAATTATAAGAAGAGGTGAAATTCTGCCGTGTTAATAAAAACACAATTTTATCTGTATAAGCTAGGTTCATACTAGAAGTTCTTTACTGATGGGGGCTACCAGTATAGTTATACTAGTAATGCCTTCTAAATTAAGAGTTTACCTTCAGGCGAACTTATTTAAATGGAATATGTCAGAAAAGGAATTAAGAAGGTTGGGCCAGTCAGAGCCAAACTAGGAGGGTACGAAGTTACTATCCTTTCTAGAGTTTTTGAATTTAGTATGCTGCACACTGCACAGAGAAATAATAGAGACTTTGGTTAAATCTATTTCAATTTGGAGCTGTGAAACAAAGAATAACATGGAGTGCGCTGTGTTTAAGCCTGCTTTTGCAGAATGTTTTAGCCTTCTCTTGACCCCCACTTTTCTGTTTGAGCTCTATTACAAGGTCTCATCAGGCTATTTTGAGACTTCAGTATCTGAAGTGCACTATTTTGCCCCGGTAGGTATCGGATCAGTGTCAAGTCCAGGCAGGAGTTAGGTACCAACATATTCATTCAACACACACTCTTTACTGTATTGATATTTGTGAAAGTTAGGAGACCAAAGACAAAGTTGGTATAATAACAACTGATAATAAATGTTTCTTATGCCATCTCCCCGCCATAAGTAGAAAACAGCAATGCAGCCTTCCCAATAAAATGTACAGTGAAATATAGCCCTTCTCTGTGGTCCAGTTTTGAAGGTTATTCACAAGACAAACCATGAACTTTAKCTTTAGCTTTCTTCTCACATATTCCTTGGACTCGTCTAACAGGGGATTTACCCCCTCCCATCTTACATCTTTAATATCATTAATAAACTGAGCCTTCACAGCTGCATACGCTGTCAGTCGAAGAACAGCAGATCAGGAAATCAAGTTATTTGAATTATGCTGGAATTAACAATAGTAAAAGTGAACAAGAAGCCATTTCTAGTTAGTTTGGTGACATCTGAATGGCTGCTGATCTATGAATCTGTGCTGGTGGAGGAGGAGGAGAGCTGGCACGTAAGAGAGGGTTCCTGAAGCATTCCTCGTTTCACTCCTCAGCAGACATTGCTGCCACTCCAGCACCAGACCTAGGGCTGAAATTCCTTTTTGTTTTCCTTTCCTGTTATCATCTCTGTTATGCTCTCTTCCTTGAGCTGAGGATAATCACATTAGGAACATACTGTGCTTTCTATGTTTAGATCTCTAATTAGTTTACTCAATAGGGTAAGTATAATTATCCTCATTCTGAAGCATCATAAGATGAAACAATTTGCTCAGTATCTCACCCCAAATCATTTATACATATGTTTTTATATCTATGAAAATCCTAATCATTAATTCCTTTTTGTACTATCTTGTAGCAATTAGTTAAAAGTGCCTCACATCTCACTGTCAAGCATTTATTTACAAGTCTACTCCATCCTAGACTTCTGCCCGCCTTGTGCCAAATAGCTCACTGCAGAGAGTGAGAGGCACAGCCACACAGCAGCAAAAACAAAGCAATCTGCCCTGCAGGCCACCTCATTTTTGGCAAGGTAAGTAATGAGAAATTTGAAATTTTCCCTGTTTACTCTGCTAATCCAGAACAAAAACAGATGTATGCTGACATACTTATTTATAAGTACAGCACTTCTCAACATAAATGTATAGTCCACGTCACCTTCTTCATGGACTGATAAACTGAAGCATACAGAAGTTAAGTAATCTAAACAAGACAGCCTGTGACTCCTGAATCCCAGCACACTTTTCTGTCCAGTTACTACCCTTCACTATAATTAAGGACTGAAAATTTGTACTGATAAGGAACAGTTACTCATAAAGTTACTTGCTGTTTTTTTCCAGTTCTCTCTGATTTTTTTTTCTAAACAAGTGAAACTTTAAAAGAACCTTGAAAAAAAGTTTTTGGCAACAACCTTAGCAGTGGCACATGTATTCTGTTCAGCTTAGTCATTACACTGGAGCATACAAAACCCTAGCTTTCATTCAGTGAGACTGACTTTTAAGAAGCTTTTTCACCAATGCATACAATTTGGTCTGTGTGTCCTCTTTTGTATCCATTATTAACTCAGTGTGGGCTATAAAACCAAGCTTCCTTATCTAGTGCCAACTGGCATCTGTCACCACTTTCTCCTTATCTGCTACCTCTGCCAGTTCCCAGCGTTAAATGAGGCCATGCCATGCTACCGTTGGGATTAGATCTAATGCACTGAGTTCTGTATGTCCTGTTTATTTTTATCAACTTATTTAGATTTCCAATCTGGGCATCCCAGCTCCTGAAATGCTGCTATTTTTATACTTTCCAGTTTTAATGAGCTGTAAATCCATGTAGATGCAAATTCTGACTACTCTCTCGCACGTTAGTCTGTGTGTTCTTAGAGAACATGACGACGATGCAGGAAGCTGGAGCTCTCTAGGGGTTACTTCCACATCTTTGCAAAGCATTTCTGGGGGCCTGAAGGATGAGGGAACACAAGGAAGGACAAGTGCCTGCCTGTGATGGGGGGCCCCCGGAGCAGGCTCAGCTAACACTCTGCTGCTATTCACAGGGCAATGCTACTCTATTTCCCAAGACTCCTTGGATACTCTTTATTAGAGACATAAGAAAAAAATGGACAAGCAGATAAATGGATTTATAACTTCCTTCTCTAACATACACTGATGACTAGATAAAGGGTTGTATGGTCCATTTACAACCCTTGTCTGAAACTGATGAAGCAAAATCCAAACTAGGTCAGATGCTAAAGCACAAAGAGAACTGACATGAACATAAGACATATAGTTCAGTTCTCACACAAGGAAGAAAGTAAGGGAAGTCACTGCAGAGAGAGATAGCTTCTGGTAGCTATTTAAAGCCAAAGCAGAATTGTCCTTTTCCATATTTTCATAAGGGTTCTGGTCCAGTCCGGTCCTAGATATACCAAATCTCTTAACAGATATTTCAGATGTCAATACATCACACTGTTGGAAAATACCTTCCTTCACAGTCAAATCGATCAGTTTCTTCCCTTTATATTCTTTTTTATTACTACATAAAATTCTTTAGCATCATTGGTGTTTACACTTTTCCTAATACTTGGTGCTTGTCAAATCCCTTAGTATCTCCTCTGCCTTCCTAAGTTCTACATCACAATTTTTTGATATTTCAACTCCCTAGTATAAAATCAATAAAAACATCAGGCTTATGATGAAGAAAATAGGGCTAATAGGGTTAAGAAAAAAAGCAAGCCTCCAAAATAAAATGCTGGATGCATAGATAAGCTGTGGAACTCCTCCACAGGATGTTATACATTCTAAAATTTTAGACAGCTCCAGAAAGTAATTAGATTCATGGAAGAGAAACACTTCAAGTGTCATGAAACAGAAAGATACCACCTCTCAGCAAGTCCGTGAGTTGCAGACCATTGAAGGATGGGAAGTGAACTGGGGAAGAATCATTACCTGCTTTCCTTGCTCACCTACCATTTCTAAAGCATTGTTTGTTGGCCACTGTCAGGGACAGGCTACTGAACTAGATCGACCTCTGGCCTGATCCATTACATCAGTTATGTTCTTACATATCTATATAGGATGGGAGGGTTGCTTGTTTGTTTGATTTAGTTTATCTACCATGTCAGTCACAAGCTGTGCTGGGAAAAGAAAYTGCTAAATGGGTCATAATGTTTCTGGAACAGAGGTGAACAGTGCAGAGTAGCACCTCTAGCCTGATAAGGGTATAGCCTTGACAGCTTCCGGAAGAAGTTGCAGAAAGAGGTGCTCAAGGTACTTGTGAGGGCAAGAGATAAAGAGTATGCAAGTCAGACGAAAGCAGAAGTTTCATTAGGGTTTGCTCTCCAAGCAAAATGAATAAGTGAGACTACCATGACAGATGATAGATACATCTCTGTATAACTTCAGTGAGAAGCTGAGTGAATTAGGAAATGAACGCAGTATCTATGTCCATCGGATTCCTGTGTGAGCCCCTGTTACAATGAGATGCTGTCTGCAGAACGGTGAGATGGAGTTAGCCTGGAACTGAAAGCAGCATGCATAATTTAGCTCCATCAGCTTCTGTGTGAACATGATGCCCTGCTTACCAAAGCTGTACCGTAGTGTTCCTTAGGAGCAAAACATCAGCACCCTGCAGTGCATCACATTTTCCCTGCACGAAGTTTGTGAAGATGAGCTCCAGGTCACTGGGTTTCATTAACTGAAACACTCACAGGCCATTACAGTCTCAGTATCTTCTTTTCCTACTCACAGATTCTCCTTTCCCCACTTCACATATTCTTTTTCTGTTTTACTCAACTGCGATGCTTGGCTCCTATCATTTTACAGGGAGGTAATTAAGGGTAATTGCATTGAGGTTAGTGTCTGCACTTGGGTCAGCAAGAGGTGAAACAGTTGATGGAGACTCAGGGATACAAACCAGAATGGGTCTGAGCGCTCTGTTTTCTTATTGCCTTATACAGAACTACACTTATTCAGGAAAAGGAGATAGAACTCAATATTGGAGTTAACATTTTTAATTTTCCTCAGCAGAGTAATTAAAAAACTCAGACTGCTGAGGCTTCCAAAATAAATAGCACCTCACAACACTTGGTTGTTCCTGTAAGCTTAAATGCAGTGGTTTATTATTTAGAAATATTAAGCCCCAACACTTCATATATACTGCTCTCTACTGGGAGCAAAATTGTCTATACCAGTCAATCATTAGTCTGATGCATTACCACCTATCAAAATGGATCTTCTGTCACAAGCAAGGCATTGCAATTTAAAATCCTTATCAGTCTGATATAGCCTCGGATGATATTTATCCATAGACAGATCTAGAAATTATAACCCCAATAATTATTAAAGTCTTGGAGTTTCTTGGTTTTGCATTTGTCTATCTGTCTACCAACATAACAAAAGTAGGATTCATAGATCTATTATTTATTGTTTTCATCATCAGTTATAATGGATTCTGTATTGCCAAATTTTGGCTAAGATGATGACAAGCTTCTGTGTTTATCCATGCAGTTCAGGCTATTTTTTGAATTCTGAGAGGCAGAGAAAAATGTTGCGTCTGTGTTCCTAACAGCTTCAATAAAGTGTCCCCAGCACTCACTATACTTGAGTCCCACCTCTTCATCATTAAAATTTATGAACTAGAGAGTAGCAGTAAGGCAATGGGTGTCATCACAGATTGGCCTTTCAAGGATGCTCTGGGGTTTACAAGAAAATCCAAAACACTTCAGAACTCCAGCAGATTAAAATATCTGTCTTTCCCCATGTGGGGTGGTGGAAGGTCATTCATATTGTATCATTTCCTAAAGATCATCCACATAACTGGCTCAGTTATAAACACAAGCAGCAAAATATATTGTGTGTGCAAGAAGGCTATCTGTTAAGGCAGGAATGTTGCATGGAATAATTTTTAATTAAAAAAAATGAAATGCTTTCTCCAACCTGTGGCAAGGCAAAAAACTTTCTACAAGCACTCCACAGATCCACAGTCCTTCCTGGATTTACTGACTCAATATTGTACTGTTCACTGAGCTTCCATTCTTCAGAGAATAAAGGGAAGGACTTGAGTTTGCATTTCACTAAACACTAAAACGTATCACTGACTATTTCAAAAGAAGAATGCTTTCAGTTGCAGATATTGTCTGCTGCTCTTCGCTCCTGTTTTAATGTGCTTTACTCCCTTTTCCAAACTATAAAATAATTAGGCTAGCTACTTGACTCTAAACTGATTCATACCTGCTGAGGATAGTTTTCAAGATCTCATGAAGAAAAGAACCTTGTTCATCTATTTGTTTTCACCTTATTAGACCAAAAACCTGATTGTATTAAATTATATATTAAACTGTATTATAATCATAGTACAGACACCTGCAGTATTCAGCAACTTACAAACACATGCTTATATGAATAGTTTTATGCATGAGAGATTTACAGGGTTTTTTTTGGGGGGGGGATATTCAAGTAATGAGTTACTCATGTGCATGTATATGCAGGATCAGGGCCACAGCTTTTTGGAAGTGTTTTCTAGACAGAAACATGATACACTGTGTGTCCCACTGTGACAGTTCTTATAGCAACACTAAAATCTCAGGAAATATTCTTGCAAGAGTGTGACTCAAAGCAGTCTTGACTGTCAGGCTGAGTAAAGGATCAAATGCTCAGAATAAAAGTATCAAAGCAAGAAGGCAAAACACTTGTAACCATTCTGCAAAATGTGCAGTAAGCTGCTGACAAACAAAATCCAGCTGCCACCTGGCAGACATAAAAGTCCAATACATTGGTGAATGACAATTAAAAGGAAAAATAAAGGTAATCAAGAATGCTAAATGGAGGACAATTTAATGAATTCACATAACCTAACTTTCCCTTAAAGCCGATGAACAGAGATAAGCTAGTAGAACAGACTAACTCATGAAGAATGTATGTGATGCATTCAACCTGCACAGAGATTGGAGGAGCCTCTTTTTAAAGTTTGGTGGTTCTAGTACAAGAGTGTAGCTTTGGTTTGCTTGAAAATCTTGATGACAAATATTTTTCATGGTAAAAATATTTTAAAATAAATATTTGAACAAAATTAAACTGTCTTAAAACATTGTGAAGTTTTTAATTAATACTTACAAATTTCCATTTTCAATTCCAGCCTTGGAATTACTTTCTGCACTTTGCATTCTATTTGCTTCATTTCGAATTTCCATGTTGTTTGACTTCATAATTGAAAATCCTATTTCTGTCCAAAATATCATATGCTGCTGTATGTGTTACTGTATTAGATACATCAAAAGTATTATGACTAATTCAATGTAGCCCTATAAAGTCACAGTCAAAGTCACCAGCTCCTCATGACTGAGGAATACTTTGTTGACGTACCTGCTTAGTTATGTATACGTTACACATATATCATATTTTTCTCTAGAAATCTCAGACAGAAATTAGTCTGAAATTGGACAGAAGTTGGCTTGTTTGTATGCTGTAACCTTTGGAATGTGCTTGTCTTCCTGTTTAAGCATGTTACTATTGGATATCCCGTGAACTGTAGGCGTGCCTGATGCTAGACCTACTGTGCTGGCTTGGTGACCACAGTGGATTTGTTTCACATGCCATTCTCACATTCTGGAGAAAAATATGATATATGTATAATGTATACATAACTACATCTGCCACTACCAAGAAGAGTTTGACTCTTCGGTTCCATTGCGTTCATAACTCCAGAAATTGTTGGCTGGGGTAGATCTCCTCTTAGCTTCCTTTCATCAGGCTAAGCAAGTGCAGCTCCTTAACCTTTCCTTGTAAGTCATATGCCCTAGCTGTTCAGGTACCCTCCCCTGGTACCCTCCTCTCCATTTTCTCAGCATCTCTCCTAAACTGGAGGATCAAAACTGAATGCAGTATTACAGATGAAACCTCACCAGTACTAAGCAGAAAGAGACAAAAGTGTGAAGTCATGAAAATGAAGTTTGCTAAATATCTGTTTGCATGTTTTCATTTAAGAGTGAAGTGTCCTTAGAATACTGAAACAAAAATACAGTAATTTAAGGTCACTCTAGCCCTCAGTGGGAGCACCACATCTGGGCATAACCCTTTGGAGCACACACAGCAGACCTGAACGCTTTTCCCTTTATGTGCATTGCCTTCGACAGTTTCAGCTGATTAACTTTCACCAATGCTCCGTTAATGGCAGGGTATGAATGTGGCGGACCAGCTGAGGACAGCTGCTACACACGAGACAGGACAGATGATTAAGGCAATACTTTTTGGTTCACTCACCAGCTGATTCCAGTGGCAAGGGTGGGTAAGGGAATCCCCTCAGTAAGGACTAATCGCTATCGCAGCTCACCATACCACTTCAAAAGACAAATGCAGTGACCCACTCACCTTAGTGGTTACCATTGTGAACAAGTACCAAATACATTAAGTTAAATCTTTGTCTACTGCAAAAACATAGATAAGGTTAATTGCGATTTGATCAGCTTTTACATATTACTGCAAGGGAGTCCAAGTGTTTGTGCTGGCTCTTTGGTCCCGATCCTGTTCTTTGATATAGGACAGTTACTGGTCAAGTTATAACAACGTTAGGTCAGGACCATCTTTTTTTTTTGCTTTTTTTTTTCTGCTCTCCATGATCTCTGAGGTGTTCTGTGAACTAACAGTTCTGGCCTGTCAGGGGCTTTATCACATCTGCCACAACTCACTTGGCATCCCCTCCTACTTATGATCTTCAAAACTGCCTCAATTTATGTTATCGTTAAATCAGCTCGGTGCAAGTAACACACTGTTACAAGGTTACATTATGCTCAATTTCTTGCTTCACAATTTACTTGCTCAACAAGTTTTCAGGGCCTACAAAACTTATCTCAATAACAACACCTCACACTGATTATGTAAAGTGCACTTACGAGTTATGATGTGTTGCAATACTTTTCAGAAATCTCTACCTGCATAACAGCTTTCTTAATGAAGATCCCAAGGTGAAGCTATTCATGGTGCTGTACACAAAACCCTCGTTTGACTAAAACTAGGAAGAAACCTTCTTAGTTTTGGTGAAGCAGCTGTGGGAGATCTTCAGTAAGAATTCCCCAAAGTTATTACTCTGCCCAAGTCAGAGCTTCTTTGAAGAAAGCTCTTAAGACATAATTGATCACTTCAGGCGCAAGAAGAGATGATATTAATAAGGAAGAAACTAGACCATTTAGCCCGGAGTTGTGTTTGATTGCTTCTCTTGAGTCACCACTGCAACAGTTTACTGTCTTCTCCACACTCTGAGATTTTTCTCAAGTTTTTCAGTTCTGGAAAAGATACGGTCTCTTACCAGAGCCACCCTGGGGGAATGGCACCTCATAAACACTGTTGTAACATATAAATATGTGTAACTGTAGTCCTGTGAATGTAACTCCCTGATTTCAAAAGATATCCATTTCTGGCTTTGCCATGGATTTGCTTCTGGTTTGTACCAGCTCTTAATGACTGCAGGTGTTCCTCCACTTCTTTGCACATTGCTTGAGAATTGCTAAAACTCAGTAAGGTTTACATATCCCACCTGATAATTCAATATTGCTTTATTAAGTAATGAATGATTACCAGACATAACGAAAGTTTTTCCATCTGACTTGGGTTATGGAGGACTGTGAACTCTGGTTACAGCGTTTCCCATGACTGGAATGACTGCGGTGGATTCTTCCAGTTTAGATTCTCTCTTGTCACTGATTACAGATGAAGTCATACTGCAGCTGCTCATTCAGTCATGGTATTCATAGTGTCTCCCTCCCCTCCCTGGCTATCTCGTTTCATGAAACTTTCAGTAATTTAGGGTGGAATCAAGGAGAAAAATTTAGGCACTTAGGTTTAAATGGGCAGGATCTCCCTCTGTAGGCCTTCGACAGCAACTGTTTCTCTGCCCTGATATCAGAGAAACCTTTGGGAGAACTGCTTTGGTGGGGCCAAAATCCTGCTGCAAATTAGATATCTCACCCCGAACTGGATTTCCTTAGTTTCTGATTTGCCTTACAACCCCTATCTTTCTGCCAAATGTGGCTGTAATTTCCCAGCAGATTAAAAAGTTCGTGGACAGACACCTCTTTCCTCCTCCCCCTCCATGCAGTAAGTGCATAAAAATCCTTTAGGAAAGCAGGCAGAAGAGATCAGAGAGTGTTTCTGAAGAGGGTTTTCCCCCTATTCTCTGCTGTGAACGTTGGGCCGTGGACTGCCAAGAAAGCAGAGCCCACCAGCAGTGGGGGCTTCTCCTTTGGTTTTGTTCAGTAGAACATAATATCCCAGCTCATCTGCTGATTAGTAAAAAAGTTGGAATGGGAGTAAAGAAGTCTGATAAAAAATGAGTCTTCTGATAGTCTCATACAAAGAGAAACCAAAGGAAAATCTAAATCAACCCACAGTGAGATTTTTTATGCAAAATGTGAAAAGCACAGGAGAAAACTAGAATTAACTACTTAGGTCTTCGGACACGGTCAAGAATTAGTGCAACATATATTAAAGAATTATGTATTTATTTTATTACATACTCCCCCATATAACCTGTAAAGTATTCCCTGACTGAGGRATGTTGAATGACACTTTCTTCAAATACATTTGGCAAATAGTAAAGTATTTCTAGGCATAGGAAGAAAGATATCCTAAGACTACCAGTTTTTCCCAACAAATTATTCTGGATGTTATAAAAAAGTCCACATCTGTGAGCTTAAAAATAATAATATGCCTTTTTTCTGCTAACTGTTGTAATCTATATCAAGAACTTGGAATCCACCTTTACTGCAACCATCATGTTGGATTAAAAGAGTTTCACTTAATACCTTCCATTTTCCTTGATCTCCATTCCTTACTTCACATCAAATTAAATAATTTCTGAGTCTGTTAAACTTGTGTTGATCGTGTATTCCAGTTTCCTTCAACACTAATGAGCTGGCCTCTATTATACTTTTAAGGGATGTTGTCAAACTGAAATCTAGTAAGTTTCAAAAGCTATTTGAAAAGTTATACCATAATGAAAATACCTGTGAATAAATAAAAGGCTTCCAGTGAATTTCAGCCAGTTTATTTGGCACAAAATTCTGGACTAAAGAATAATTCAGGCTGCAATATCTTTTGAAATTTTAATGGTCAGTAAATTGAACATCATGTAATCAAAATGCATCTTCAGTATATTTAAGATAAGAAATCTTTTAAATAACAGATAATAGATTTTTCTCGTGCTGTAAAAGTATATCTAAGCTCAGAGCAAATATGGGAAATGTCAGCCCATGATCTGAAGGGGAGATTGTAATGAAAGTCCATGTGTAACCATAAATAGCACAGGAACTCTTGTTTCAATAGCAGTAACAATTCTCAGTTACAAGTTACTGGAAATTGAAATGTTTGTTGGTTTAGTAACTTTGGAATCAAAGAATTAAAAGGAACGGCAAGCAAAAAACAGTACTGTCTGTAGTAACTAAATGCAGAATTTACTTCTATCACTAAGCGGCGCTGCTGTATAAGGCCCATGTGATATTCTTGCCCACCACAGTATGAGGTGTAGCAGAGAATAAATAACTGCAATATGCAGGTGGTAGTTTTTTTTATGTTGGCAAGCATACATATTATCCATATGCATATGTCTGAATTAACATTTTTCTTTCAACAAAGAAAAGTCTTTCAGCTTAAGAACAATATTTTATTGAGGAGCTGCTCAGAAATGGCCTCAATTTTCATTTGGTTACGGAAGGCTACGTGCTGAACTTGTGATCTCAGAAATAATTCTAAAAGTTACTGTGATATGGACAGCAAATTCTTTGTGTGTGAGGCTGTTTAAGTTATAACATTAATAATTTATATTAAAAGGAATTTTAGACCTATATAGTCAACTCAATTTTCTTGTCTCAGGGTTATCTAAGGAATGGTACACAGTGCTTAAACTATAGTACATAGAGAGTAGCATGTTAAGCAATATTTTGCTCCTGCATTTGTAAAGGTGGAGTTGTGGAAGGGGACATAGCTTAGCTAGAAAAACACATAAACACTGTTAGAATTGTGTATACCCTTAAGGTAACTGTTCCAGTTGGTGCAACTTGTTCTAATTTGGCAACAGCTCAGTAGTGTTCATAGTAACCTAGATGCAGACCAACAAAAAACAAATTAAAAATTTTTAGAGCAAGGTGGGAGTCTAGGAGAGGGTTTGCAGGTGAAGAGGGTGAATGCACCTATAAAACTCATTTTCAGTAGCAGATGAGAATGACCATAAGTTTATTGCCTTTTCACTCAGTTTCAAGACACATCTCTTCAATCTGCTTTTAGCAGGCCAGCCATTGCTTCTGAAAAGAAGAGGAGGGACATAATCTTTAAAAGTTTGTTACTTTAGGAAATAGGAAAGAATCCTAATCATCACTGACTTTACATAACAGGGTGAAGTGTGCAAATACTGCAGAGGATACACAGCTTAAGTCAGTAGTTTCAAAAGACTGTCAGTGAAGAAAACAGGTTTTTTACTGTATTTTACTCCTTTTTTCCAGCTGGGATTAACATCATTAGAACATAACATTCCCAAACTACTTTTTTGAATTAAAAAAATCCCCAGTTTCTGCAAAGATGTTGTTTGGTCAATTAAAAGATCTGATCAAGAGAACYGTCTGATCATAAATGGACCTTAGTGTTTCTGAGGCTGCTCATTGCTACAGGAGATCCCAAACTAAAAGACACAGCAGGTGCAAGTGGCCTTACTAGTACTAACATGCTACCTGCCTTTTTTTTCCCCATGTTCTTCTCTGGGATTTCTGGAGGTATAATAGCTTTATTCTTGTTCAAAACGCTGGCACTACTTCATATGCACTCCATGAATAGATAGTACATTCATGGTGTATTCTTTATGAGTGTCTATCGCACAGGTGCCATCATGCATTCAGATACTTTTCAAAAAATGTTGGAATCATTACATAGTTCCAATGTGCAAGAGCCCTTCTATTTTCTAGAAAGTGCAGGTCAGGCTTAGTACAACTTGATATATTTTTGCTCTGTCCATGCTTGCTGTCGACACTTGGAAAATCCAAGAGATAATGCAAGCTATGCAAGTGGTCCTTACAGAAGAGCCTTATGACTCTTCCAAGAGCTTCTTTAGGAAGAAGAAGGGAAACACAGAGACAAATAGTACTTCACCTCCATCGAAGAACTGGGGAGGAAATTTTATGGCTATAAACACTGATTTAAGCAAGAAACCATTCAGCTCTTCAAAAAAGTGTCTGACTTGTATAAAAATATGACAATCTGAATTAAATTAAATACGAGTCAACACATTTTTGCTAGTTTAGCTCCCTTAGTTCATTCACTACAGTCAGACAAGCACTGATGCAAGGGAGGGCAAGTAGGATCGTCCCTTTTGGCAGCAGTTAAGTGTTACCTCAGCTTACCTGGATCATCCAGTTGAAACCTACCCCTTTCTGGCTTCAATCACCATCAGTGACTGATTTTTGGATTGTCTTTCTCTGGTGGATTATGAGTCTTTTAAGGTTTGTCTCATGATTAAGGTCCTCTTCTGTCAGCCCAAGCCACCTTTTCCCAGGTAAAACTAAGTATTGTTTTGAGCCTTGCAGACCATAGATTTTCTTTAATGCCTTTGGCTTCCTTCATCAGCTCTGCACACTTCTAATTTGTAATATTGCTAGCCATTTCTTTACATTTCTTATATATATTTTCTCTATTTTTAAATTCTATCTTCATTCCTCTGAACCAGGATGGGATTTTAATCAAGGTTGTCTTTTCTCTTGAGTGAGGAATCATAACTTTCTGGCTAATTAATAAACTCTCCAAAAACATCTCCCAAATGTTTTTAAAATATTTATGTCATAGTTCTTTCTTCTTATCACATTTTATTTATAATCTTTCCTTTGGGAAAATGAATGTCTTCGAAATACCAACAAAATGAGGCAGACATTTACTATTATAACATCTGGCTGTACTCAGCTGTCTTCAGTTGGCAGATTAGCATTGTTTTTAATTCATTTTTTTCCTAACTTTAAGAAAAAAACAGCTCCAACTGAAGGACTTTGAGATTTTTTTATATACATCTTTTGCTTCATCAGCATCACACAAATGATCAAGAGCAGATACTGTTTGGACTTCCTAGTTACTTTCTCCACCTACTCTTCAGATTTGTAAAACAGATTACCAAAATATGCCGCCCAGATGTCAACCCCATCTCCTGTTGCCACTGCTGGAGACAGTGCTGGAGGGACGGGGCTACATGGAGTGTGGGTCTGACCAGCGAGACATGCTTAGGTTCCTAAGAAAGACTACCTGTCCTCTGCCAAGATATCTGCTTTTCAGAAGAAGAGTTATGAAAGAAACAAAGGGCATCATGACCAGAGGTCAAGAAGACATGAGATATGACTTTAACATGGTAATGATACAGCAGTACGTGATAACAAGGAACTGAAAAGCACTTCAGCATGTCGCATGCTCTTTAAGTGTTTGGGGTATGAGGATAAGATGCAGGGTGGTTTATTATGCCTGTGAAAGTTCCAATTATGCCTATGAGGGAGGGTTTTGCTTTGCTTTTTAAAGCCCRCTACTCCTTTGGCCTCAAGTGGCTGAAAGTTCCTGAGGTTATTTTACGTTGTGAAAAAAAAATCTTTTATCAGTTAAAGAATGATAGCTCACTGGTGACAGATTGTAGGTAGAAGAGGGTTCGATTCAGATTGGTTTTGCAAAAAGGCCAAATCAGGATGGAAAATTCAGTTCATTTAGAGAACAGTTGGACAGAAAAAAACAGCTAAGGGTAAGGATAAGAGTATCTTACTGGCATGGATGGCTTTAGAATTTATTTTCATTCATCAAGATTAAGAGTTCAGTGGAAAGCATTCTGAATAATAATTAATTGATGACACAATGATTGTATTTGTGCAAGTACTTTGCTTTCCCATGAGCTCCGCCTTTAACTGCATCCCAGCATAACATCAGCAGTGTCTGTCTTCTGCTTTATTGTTCGAGTTCAGTCATTCTTTCCATTTCTAGAGCTACCACAGACTATATAATTAAACAATTCCATGTAAAGGAAAAATAATGCCTTCTGCTATAATTAAACACTCTTTGCTGCAACCATCATAATAAATAAACCAACATTCTGAAATAGTTCAAATGACTATAGTTCTTTTATCCTAAACTCTGAAAATGTTCTTTAAATTCAAGGCAAATAAACCAATGGTTAAATAAGAAATAATCTAAAGGAATGATAAAGGGAGCAAAAAAGAAAACTTGTCTGGAAACATAGTGAACATATTGTTTTCCACCCGGTATTTATAACAACAGCAAGGTAGTGACTATATGTTAACTATTAAGCAAACCACATAGCCTTTCTACTTCAACTTCTTCAGGTGTAAAATATGGAGCAATAATTTTGCTGCAAAGATGAAAGTCCCAACTCCTAACTGACTTCCACTGGTGATTTTCGTTGTGCAAGGACACGTAAGCACTTCTGCCAGCCCCCAGCTTCAAAAAAATCAAGTGATAGACAGCAGAGAAATATTGCAGAAACTCTAGAGTACATCTTTGTTAGGTTAATAAATTTTTCTTGTAACCAGGAAGTTCAGAAACTAACATTTAAATAAAATGATTCCCAAGATGCCTCCTCTATCACTTCTAGAACTAGGCCTTGAGAAAATAAACAACTATCATAGGACTTGTGATAAAATCATCAGAGTTAGCACAGCATGGCAATGCAACGTATTAGGAATATTATGTAGTGAAGATGGAAAACTACAGTGCAAGATGTAAAAGTAATTCCACACACAATATGGCAGTCGGTTCAAGATTAAACACTTTTTGGGCCACAGGCATTCTTGCCTATGCTGATTCATCCACATATCACATAATGTCTGATTCTTTTTTCCCTGTTAAAAAAAATGCAATTTTATTATCTAATTGTTGTTTTGGCAAAGACACTGTGTTTTCCTCTTGCACATCTTAAAAAGAGATATAGATTCTTTAACAGCTGGACATCCAATAGAAATGATCTCACTCTTTGAATCCCCAGCATCAAAACAAGATAGAAAAAACCTTTGAGTGCAGTGAGCAGTTTTGAGTCATTGGACCTGACTGAGATCCTACACAGGAAAAGTGACACAGAATTGTTCTGAAAATTTTTAGTATATGTTGCTGTTTAATTGACTTGTGGAGAGTAAGGATGAAGTGGATTTACAATTTTCTTGTGGTTGTACCATAATTAAAGCTATTGTTGCCAGGCTAATTTATACTCACTAAAAGCTTCTGCTTTCTGCTTTGACTGCACGAGGAATTTGCAGGATGGAACAAGTTTTTCCAGTATCCCTGGTAATCTCCGCTCTTCCTACCCAGCACTAAAACCATTCTTTTGCATTAGTGTGGTTTTCAGCTGCACTTTGTATCTGAAAGCGGAGCTCTTAACAGTTACTGAAATAAATACTTCCAAAACATTGCGACTACTACTAAAGACAGAGCTATAAATCACTATGCCAATAAAGGGTTAGGTCTAAAAAATTATTTTTGTATTCTTAAGGAACAAGCATTTTAATACCTTTTAGGCACTCTGGTGAGTTCTGTGTTTCAGGTTCCCTGGGACTGACTTAGGGCACCACGGCTCATGTTGCCCCACAGCATCAGACTTTTTCAAGGGCTGTGCAAATCTGTGTCCACATGAGTGCCAGAGTCCTCAGGAAGCAAAAGAAGCAGAGACCAGGTATGTGTGGGCATAACTTCCTGAAAAGCCTCCAGCTCCTGCTTCCTGAACAGCACCACTTAATATCAAAGTGTAAGCTGACTGAAGTGAGATGATTGATCTATACCAGTTTGCTTCCCTGTAGTTATTCACACTTGCTGACTCGGGAGTTTAAATACATTTTCTGGGTCTGCTGGAACAAACGAAACCTCAGAGAAGGAGAGGAACATTTGTGAATGGAAGGGAGGGAATGGTCTTTCTCACATTTACCTGCAAAGCAGTTACACTTGTGCACATGTGCCTGCACACACCAGAATATAATTTAACAAAATAGCAAACAGGATGCTTTGGTCTCTGGCAAGAACCGTAAGGGGCTTTAGAACAGCAGTCTGCAAAGAGCTACATCCTTCCTCTAGCAGCCAATGGTAACAGCAGGCAGGGTGGTGGGAAGCCACGCTACAGCTAATAGTCTTCGTTAATCTACTTGTAACGCTCTTGGAATCCCTCTAGCAAATAGCGTTAGACAAATTCCAATGGCACGTCCAGCATAGAGCCTATTTATTACCTGCTTTTTTGCCTCACATCCTCTCTTTTCCCTGCATCCTAACAGTTATCCAGGCTATCAAACCAGGACCCTTGTTCAATAAATGCCTTCAAATACACTGAACCCATATGAATACATACGTGGGCCTTTGAATGCAAAAAGGCCCAAGCTGGGCCTTCGTTCTTTTTTGGGGAGGGAAGGTATTTATGGGAGGGGAGAGGCAGAGACTACAGATCTGTTAAGAGGAATGTTGTCACATATATCATTCAGATTCACATCCAACAAATTATGTTTTCACTACTCCATTATCTCAACTGCCAGAATATAGGGCTCCAGATGGACAACAAATCAGCTGTCCCATATAATCATTTCAGAGCCAGACTCACGCATTGCTGCCCCAGGCTCAAGACAGTTTGGAAACGGGCTCTAAATATATACCTCTTATGCCTTCCTCGCTCATTTGGCAATTTCCTTGAGCTGACAAGACTGCTTGACAAGGAAGCAGTTTTGCCAGTACATAGATGCTGATAATACCATAAATAATTACAGCTGATCAAAAACAAAAACACCAAGGTTTTTTTTATATTTTGCCCTAAATCAGAACAAAAAGTAGACATTTTTGTAAAATGACATTTTTGAAAATATTTTAATTTTCTGTGTTTTTATAATGAGCTTTATACTGGAACTCATATAAACGTTGTAGCAAAGCATCACATTATATGAAATGAAACATTTCCTTATCACATAAACCTTTCAAGAAGGCAGAACAAAAGGATTTTCACCTGCTATTTATTTTTAATTGTCTTTTATAATTTTTAATTTTCCATTGAAAATGTTAATAAAATGGATGTAAGACTAACAAAACATTTTGATTTTACAGACTTGCCACTTTACAAGGGAAATCATTCTGTAACAGAATATTTAACTGCCTTAGCAGGTGATGTTTTAAGTTGTACTGATGTGGATGAAGGGAGAATAATAGTAAAAACAATTATATAGCAATATATGCCATCAAGACGCTTTACAAACAAACTCTTCCTCAGTCCCTGTGTGAGATTTTTCTTTTACCTGATTTCACCCCAGAGATGGGGTGAAACAGAGCTGTCAAGTGACTTTTTGCTGAACAGAAGATTGTATTAAACTTTATGTACTAAAACACCATCACCATGCAGACACCTCACTTGCTGTACTCTCTGTTCAGACATCTTGAAGCACTGTGGCTTCATCTGCACAAATAGATATGCCCTAACTTGAGCTACCGTGACTGAAAAACACACCTTTTTGTCCATCGAGAATGGGTCATATTGATACAAAATGGGCAGAGCTATGACCGAGACCTGAAGGGGCTTGGCCAGCCAGAGTTAAGCAGCACAGCCTCTCTCTAACTCAAAAAGCTCTATGACTGGAGAGGTACCAAATTTTTCATCATGAAAAATCTATGCATATGATCTGTGTATTCCAAATCTTTATGGTTTTATATGAACCAATGCTTTTGGAAATATGTATTTTTTCACATAATTTCTTCTGTCAAGAATTCTTTGAAAAATGAAACGTAAATGTGAGAAAACCTCTGATGTTGGGGGACGCTGCCACAGTTCCAGAGATGGTCCGCTCTTCTAAGCTTTTTACATATTTCCTGGAATTACTCTTTCTCAACACTAGACCCAGGCCCTCCGCTTCGTACAAGAGGAAGCCCCATAGCCGACCTGTCCTGGAAACAGATGACTGGCTTCATAAGCAGCTTCTCACTGACTAGAAACTGCCAGGGAGATTTTTTTGGTGGGTTGCAGATCCCATTTGGACACACATAACTACTATGAACTCTACAAGCAGGAGAAGCTTGCTGCAACACAGAGAAGTCTTTTTGCAAGCTGGTATTCATAAATTCTTAGATTTTACAGACAGAAAGTCCCTTATGCTGCTATTCTGACTATCTATCTATCACAAGCCTTTAAATGGAAAAGCAAAGTTTACATAGCTTGTGAGAGCCTCTTTTGCTCAATAATTCAGAATTCAAATCCCTCCTACAAGAGTCTTCAGCCTGTCCACCAGGTCTCCCAGTCTGCTCCAACCTCTGGTTTTTATTTCAAGTTGCAGCTGAATTCATCTGAGCTGATTCCCTTACTTCTGTCCTGGGCTCAGGAAAGGAAGAGGTATGAAAAAGTTCCTTGCCCAAGCAATTATTGAAAGGGATGTTTGGCTGGTGTTCCCTATTGTGTTTCCAAAGCAAATCTTCTCCTCTCTTGATTGTCTGATCATATGCACCCTGGCAGGCCTGCCTGACTCACACCATCTGTTATTCCTGTGCTTGGGGAAAGAAATTAGACTCTTCAGCCCTGGTAGGAAACCATAAAAAAACAAATGACAAAAACTACTTGCTCTCTCTAATATATTGTGAAGGTTTAAACCAGTGATATTTATATCTTGCTTGCAATGAATTTAGGCTTTGGACAAATGTCCAAATCTTTTTGCAAACTGTTGCAAACATTTGTTGACAATAAATATGTGACATTAGCCTTCAGGATGTCTAGGAGGAAGAGGTTTTAAAAGAACACTAAAACACAACATTTCTACAGATAACTGTTTATAATATATCTTTGGAAACTTGTAATTGAAGCATGTTTGCTACCTGACATAGTTTGTAGATTTATTATTCCGAGGACTGAATTTCAAGGGAAAATTTCTTTTTAAAAATGAAGAATGCCTTAAATGTTTAGACAAACAGAAAAAAAATTGTTTGGAAAAAAAATGTGACTGTGAAAATGAACCTCTCCCTTACAGAAGTCCTTTTCCATACTTTGTCTCTTTATCTAGGATGCATGATTGCTATATTGTGATACTTACTGTCAATTATATTTTTATCTGAACTGATAAAGAAGGGCAAATCTTTAAGGAAAAAGAATATTACAGTTAATTGTACGAGAATTAACTAGCAGGATTGCATGAGGAAACTTGCTGAGAAGCTTAAAAGGGTTTTAATAAAATGKATACTACAGTTCCTGGGAGCTAAATGAGTACTTAAAGCTTGAAACATTAGATCTTATTCATAAAAAGTCTGGAGGGTAGTAACCTACAATAGCAGTTACTAATATTCCTAGTTCCTTTGCTTTAAGGAGGAATATCTCCATAGCTGTGAAATCTGTACCTTAGAAAAAAATCTTTAATTATATGTTGCATAGCTTTTTTAGTTGTTTTATTCAAGCAAGAGTTGACACTGTCATAGTACTGTCAGAAGGTGTTTGCTTCACAAAACCTCTCTTTAGATTAGACTATGGGCAGATATCTTAGCATTAAAGCTATTGGATTGTTGTTGATTTGATTTAGTTTAGGAATAGATTTTTCCTTAATTGTTTTATTTCTTCCTTCAGACAGTAAAATTAGAATTAAACACACACTCATTCTTCTTTAATCAATGTATACTGTGATGGACCTCCCACATAGCTAATACTGTTACCGTGGTCTTTTTCTAGTTGCAGTGGGAATAATCCGATGCTTCTCCGTAGACATTTCCTTCAAAGAGACTGTGAACCTTTTTCTGAAAGACCTATTTGGTGCTGTCAGGCTATGCGTCTCTATTTCAAGGTAGTAGTTTTCTGTGGGCAACTGGGACTTTCCTGCTTTTCCTGTTAGCTTTTTCTATTACTACCAAGCAGTGGGACAGGATCAACATCTTTCAGGAAGTTCTCTTACAGTTTCCCAAAGTGCTAAGTCACAACTAGACATATGGTACCATCCACAACACAGATTTTCTGCCAGTCATAGGGACAGCTACAGAATTAGTTTTTCTGTCTGAAGATTTTTCATCACTGCCCTGGACCAGGTACTAATTTATATCCCAGAAAGGGATCAGAGTGGCATCATATTTACATCAAATTTTGTAGCAATACATTACCTGTAATAATACTACCTAGCAAGGTGCAGGACAAAGGGAATTTATGTCTCCTATACTGTATGGAAGTAGTATCATTGTGCTATGTGATTTCCAGATGTAATATCTGAACATAATGCAATTTGAAAGGTCATTATCATAGTCTGCAACAATGGTGGTAGATGCCACACAGGTCTAGAGAAATTATTTCTAGGGACATCGGTATGAGAAGCTGTACTAAAGGTCTGCTAATAGCACTGGTTAATTATAGTTTATTGTTATAACTAAATTGCAAAAAAATAAAAGATTATTTCCCAGCAATGATGAAAGCAAGAATTTTAAAATATCTTATTTCATGCAGTAAACCTCTACATAGTATCACTAGTCTTAAAAAAAATACAAGTAACCAACAGACACTAGGTTATCATATGTAATGAACCAACAGTTTGGCCAAAAGACTTCTGTGAAGACTAAAAATGGTAAGTACTCTCCAGTCACAATTAACTCCAGTACTGTGGACAGTAAAGGTCAAAACTGAAATATCTGGCAAACTCAGAGACCAACTGCGTGTTGCCATGATCTAATTCTATCCAACTTACTACAGAGACTTCTTTATCGCAACCAGCAAAATAATTCAGTTACAATGGAAGAATCTGGTGATTTCTATAATTTCTCCCTTGTATAAGACAAAATAACATCTGAGCTTACTACAACCACTGCAGTGAACTCAGATCATGAAAAGATCACCATACAAATGCTATCCAGTGCTATAAAACATTTCCTCACTCACCTTAAAGTGACTGTGATAAGCTAATAAAGTATTTTATACTGTTAGATGATTGTCTGCTTATGTGTAAAGGAGATCTAGTGTATTCAAGGTTGGCAGCACATGTGCATGCTTCAGATAATAGCTTCTCACTGAGCAAACCCAAAGCCGCCTCCAGACACAAATGATTGCAGCCAGACTGCAAGCATTGACCTCTGGGCAAAAGGGGAGGCGGCAACTGTTTCGTGAATGGAACTGAACTGCACTGCTCTTAAGCCTTCAGCTAAGCTTTCCTCTGAAAATTGTGGAACAACAGATTATTGAGTGGTCATTTTTCTTTCTTTTCTTGTTATTAATTAAGATTTCTACAGTTCCACTCCTTTGCACCTTTCTTCTTGACTTTCAGTTGACCAACAAAAGAAGAATGGCCAAACCCAGAGCACCCATGAGGCAGTAATCCCCTGCCATCTCCTTCAGTTTAGTGACAATTACATGCACTGAGTAGGGAAGAGTAAAACAATGAGACAGAGAACAAACACACCATTTTAAAGAACAACACTGAAACTCATGTTTGATGTTAGATCATGTAGAATATCGGACGTCGATCTGCAGGCTTATTTTGGGAGTGGTTGGGTTTGCAGCCCCAGCTGCTCACGGATGTGTTCAAGGGAGCTATCGCTTTAGACAGTGTGTGAGCTCCACTGCCTTGGGGAGGCCACATGTGCACTCCACTTCCATGCGGAGAAGCACAAACAGCCTTGCTGGCTGTAAAGCTACAGAGAACAGGCACAGCAAGGAGGTTTTGCCTTTTTGCTTTTCTGTGAAAAAAAGTCAGCTGATCTTTTTCATTCATGGGCATGAAAGAAAGGATAGGAGAAGACGCTCAGTTCCAGACTGTACAAATTGTAAGAGAAAATGTAGTCCAGTGGCAGCTGATTTATTTCTTTTTGTTCTGTTGTGATATCACCATATTAATTTCCCACCATCAGGATGTGGAATAATGTGTTCAAATGGCCTCGAATGTAGAAGTAAGATGCTTTCAGAGGTCAGTTAAACTGCCCCGGAGTATGCCCATGATCTTGGTATATGAGATCAAGAGTGTACTAACATTTGGTAAAGGTGGGGAGCAGTTGGCAGTGACGTATTTTAAGATGTGTAGTTGAAACTAATGGAAGGTAGGTACCAAACCTAACTGGATTACAATATACTGAGTAATTATTAATGGATTATTGTTAAAACTGAAGGATCGATCAAGTGAATTTTTTCTATTAAGTTTGGGCATGTAGGATCTGGCCCAGGTCCAGTTCCATTCAAAGTTTCATTTGCAACCTGGATGATGGACTAGAGAACATTTCTATTAGATTTGCAGATTTCTGAGGGACTGAAAGGATATTGACTGAGAAGATTACAATTCAAAATGATTTTGACACATTGGAAAAATAATCAAAAAAAGATATGAGAGGGAATTCAGAGGGAGTGATGCAAAGTAGTACACTTAGGCCATGTTCCCACAGTTGTATGTATCAGATCTGTGCGTTGCTCAGTCACCTAGCAATACCACCATGCTCAGAAGCAGATATATGTCACATTCCAAGTGGCAACACCAAATGAGCAAAAGGACATTACAGTGCTTTAATGTCACCATTTGCAGTTCAGTACTGCATGAGCAACACACTACTTTCACCTCTACATTGAGCAGCAGTAGAAGCAGCAGCAGCAGGCCAAATACCTACCCAGAAGGGGTCAGAGAGCTGTGTCAAGAGACACAAACCTATTCAAAATACATCACATCAAGGTGAGTACATGCAGAAAGGGACAGTACAATTGTATGGCAGTCTATGGTAATAAATCTGGGCTGCTGTGGCCCTGCCATTCCTCACTTCCCAACTGCATTCCCAACCTTTTCTTTGTGCTAGCACTGGYTCTAATGTAATAACATGTGGAGCTAGTTCAGGGGGCTGACAGCTGGCTCCACTAATAAAATGATTGCTTTTCAGCCAGAGCAGCTCCCATAGCCAGCTCACCACAAAACTGTATGAGCTTGTGCAATGGAAAGCATAGGAACACGCATCTGGGGATGAGGGAGAGAGCAGGACCACAGGAGCCCAGATGTAGATCAGCTCCAAATGTCATGGCATGATTTTCCCATGAGAAATTCATTGTATCAGGGAAGATAAAGAGACTCCCTCTCCAACAGCATGTTGCCCCATGAGAAAAGAGATGTCGGATGGCTATGAGTTGAGCTGCATACACTGGGAGATTGGCTGCAGAAAATATGTTTGATCACCTGAAGGCCAAAGGAATAGCCCTTAAGGAAAAGAGACAGGTTTAGGACTGACCTTATCAGGATTCTGTCTCTCTGCTGTCCTCTGCAGAGTATTTGCAGGAGCAAAGAGGAGCAGATGGCACAAGGCTGAGAGTGAGAAGCCCAAATGGAGCCACGGTCACCACCTGTGCCTGCTGCAGACTGCTCACTCACCCGGGATAAACGGGAGGGGCAAATTGTGCAGAATGCCCTGACTGACTATTTTATGCAAAATCCCTGACTGCTGCTTGCTGTGCTGTGAAATTAGGCATATGCTGGAGTGAAAGCAATAAACAATTGTTTTCTGCAAATCTTGCTCCCAGTCTTGTTTTAATGAAGCTTGCCCTGCTTTACATCCCAGATGCCCAGCCTATGCCAGCCCAGGCCTATATCCCAGAGGCTTTTATTTCATTGATTATTCCCAACACTGTCTTAAAAGCCCTAAAAATTATCATTGTAACTTTTCTACTTGACGAAAGAAAAGTGCAAACACAAACCAAAGTTATCAAAATGTAAGGTTTTTTTTTAAGTGTGACAAAATCTTGAGATACACAAAGACAATTGTGGTTCTTAAAGATGGAGGGTATAGCTTAAATTTCACTTACTGTGTTGCATCACGTGTCCTGCTGCATCCATCCCTGTGACCCTTACAATCTGCTGTTCTTCCACAGGAGGTATTTTTCAGCACTGGAAGGAATCTTCTTCTTCTGGGAAAGTATAGACTGCTATATTTGGGCTGCAAATGCTGAGGGCGACAAATGTGGAGGAAGCTCCAGATGCGCAGAATGTGGCAGACAATGCAGAGGTCTCTCAGCCACTGACACTAACTCGCCATCATCTGCTCTCATTTCAGCAAAAGCATACAAGATACGATCATCTGAACAGAATCCATAAGAGAACAGTAAGAACAATCAGAGGTCTAGAAACATAAGGAAAGATCAGAATAATTAGGGCTGTTTAGCCTGTGGAAGAAAGACCAAGGAATGCCTCACAGTAGTCTTCAAAACTTCCTAACAGTGAGGAGAGTGGAGCACTGGAATAAACTGTCTGCAGGGATTAGTCTCCCTCACTCTAAGTCTTAAACAACTCATTAGACAAAGCACTGTCAGGAATGATGTTGGTGCAGTCCTGGGCTGTGACATGTCTGCCTTTTTTATGTTTATAGAATTCATACATGTCATTGTATTTGTGTCCTACAGCAACAAACCAATGTAGAGATTCAGTAGATATGGAAGAAGAATACAGAGATTTAGTTAGGAACATTGCTGTAATCAGAGTCCCCTGTGATTGCACTGAAAGGATTCTTGCYCAGAAATCAGAAACAAAGAAGGACTGGTGGAAGATGTGAAGGTTGGGGGCTGCCTTGGCTGCAGTGACCATGAGATGGTGGAGTTCAGGATCCTGCGAGGAGGCAGCAGGGCACCAAGTAGGATCGCAACCCTGGACTTCAGGAGAGCAAACTTTGTCCTCTTCAGGGACCTACTTGGAGGAATCCCATGGGTGAGGGCCCTAGAAGGAAGGGGCGTTCAAGAGAGCTGGTTAATATTCAAACATCACTTCCTCCAGGCTCAAGAGCGGTGCATCCCTATGAGTAGGAAGTCAAGCAAAGGAGGCAGGAGACCTGCATGGATGAGCAAGGAGCTCCTGGCAAAACTCAACCAGAAGAAGGAAGTATACAGAAAGTGGAAAGGGGGACAGGCCACTTGGGAGGAATACAGGAATGTTGTCAGAGTATGCAGGGATGCAACGAGGAAGGCTAAGGCCCGTTTGGAATTAAATCTGGCTAGAGATGTCAAGGACAGCAAGAAGGGCTTCTTCAAATACATCAGTAGCAAGAGGAAGACTAGGGAAAATGTGGGCCCTTTGCTGAATGGGGTGGGTGCCCTGGTGACGAAGGATGCAGAGAAGGCAGAGTTACTGAATGCCTTCTTTGCTTCAGTCTTTACTGCTCAGGCCAGCCCTCAAGAACCCCAGATCCTGGAGGCAAGAGAGAAAGTCTGGAGAGAGGAAGACTTTCCCTTGGTGGAGGAGGAGTGGGTTAGAGATCATTTAAGCAAACTTGACACCCACAAATCCATGGGCCCTGATGGGATGCACCCACGAGTGCTGAGGGAGCTGGCGGACATTATTGCTAAGCCACTCTCCATCATCTTTGAAAGGTCATGGAGAACAGGAGAGGTGCCCGAGGACTGGAAGAAAGCCAATGTCACCCCAGTCTTCAAAAAGGGCAAGAAGGAGGACCCAGGGAACTACAGGCCAGTCAGCCTCACCTCCATCCCTGGAAAGGTGATGGGAGCAGCTCATCCTGGAAGCCATCTCCAAGCATGTGGAGGACCAGAAGGTGATCAGGAGTAGTCAGCATGGCTTCACCAAGGGGAAATCATGCCTAACCAATCTGATAGCCTTCTATGATGGAATGACTGGCTGGGTAGATGAGGGGAGAGCAGTGGATGTTGTCTACCTAGACTTCAGCAAGGCTTTTGACACTGTCTCCCATAGCATCCTCATAGGCAAGCTCAGGAAGTGTGGGTTAGATGAGTGGACAGTGAGGTGGATTGAGAACTGGCTGAATGGCAGAGCTCAGAGTTGTGATCAGTGGTGCAGAGTCTAGTTGGAGGCCTGTAGCTAGTGGTGTCCCCCAGGGGTCAGTACTGGGTCCAGTCTTGTTCAACTTCTTCATCAATGACCTGGATGAAGGSACAGAGTGCACCCTCAGCAAGTTTGCTGACGATACAAAACTGGGAGGAGTGGCTGATAYGCCAGAGGGCTGTGCTGCCATTCAGAGAGACCTGGACAGGCTGGAGAGGTGGGCAGAGAGGAACCTCATGAAGTTCAACAAAGGCAAGTGCAGGGTCCTGCACCTGGGGAGGAAYAACCCCATGCASCAGTACAGGTTGGGGGTTGACCTGCTGGAAAGCAGCTCTGTGGAGAAGGACCTGGGAGTGCTGGTGGACACCAAGTTAAGCATGAGGCAGCAATGTGCCCTTGTGGCCAGGAAGGCCAATGGTATCCTGGGGTGCATCAGGAAGAGTGTTGCCAGCAGGTSGAGGGAGGTGATTCTCCCCCTCTACTCAGCCCTGGGGAGGCCACATCTGGAATACTGCGTCCAGTTCTGGGCTCCCCAGTACAAGAGGGATGTGGCACTACTGGAGMRAGTCCAGCGGAGGGCTACAAAGATGATTAGGGGACTGGAGCATCTCTCTTATGAGGAAAGGCTGAGAGAGCTGGGCCTGTTTAGCTTGGAGAAGAGAAGGCTGAGAGGAGATCTTATCAATGTGTACAAGTATCTGAAGGGAGGGTGTCGAGAGGATGGGACCAGACTCTTTTCAGTGGTGCCGAGCGACAGGACGCGAGGCAATGGGCACAAACTGAAACACAGACACTTCCATCTGAACATGAGGAAATACTTTTTCACTGTGAGGGTGACAGAGCACTGGCACAGGTTGCCCAGAGAGGTTGTGGAGTCTCCTTCTCTGGAGATATTCAAAACGCGCCTGGATGCAATCCTGTGCAATGTGCTCTAGGTGACCCTGCTTGAGCAGGGGGGTTGGACTAGATGATCTCCAGAGGTCCCTTCCAACCTCAGCGATTCTGTGATTCTGTGATTCTGCAAGTCCGCAAGCCATACTACCAATGCCATTCCTCTTCTGTCTTTGAGTTACTACTCAATTACTCTTTTAAGTACTTTTAATATAATTTATTAATTCTGCTTTAATTACTCAAATACAAAATAATTACTCTCACTGAGTTAAGGTAGAATTTTGTATTTGTTTAAATAGAATACATTCCCACTTATTTGGGCCCTATTCTGTGGATTTAATATCACCAAAATACATTATGTTCATCATCCTAATGTTGGTCTTAAGTGCTACAGTACATTGCACTAACAAGTAACCTCTGGAGAAATGCTTCTGGAGGCACCCAATGCCTTTTAAGATATCATCAGAATGGTTCTAGCAATTATTCCGCCAATCATCAAACCCACTTTACTGTACTACCTGCAAGATTTGATTTGACTATGCACAATAATGGTAACAATCAAATAAAAGATCAGCACAGGAACTGCTTCAACAGTCTCCGACTCCTCACTATAATACCTCTTTGGAAATGTTCATTTTGCTAAGTTGTTCCCCTTTTTGCTGTCCGTTAGCAGAAATCTGGTCCTTTCACTGTGTATTTGTGTGCCTGAATCTCACTGTCTGTTTCGTTTCAACTGTGAGGGTGTGCTCAGACAGTGCTAGGAGGAGGAGGAAGCCCTAAAGCAGTCAGGGTTGCCTCCAAAAGAACAGGCTAAAAGGTAGTTAGTGCTTTGCTATTGCTTGAATCCAGTGCTGAATGACACTGAACAAGCTATGTTCAGCTGGCTCAGAACCCTGGGAGAGCCGACATCCTGGCACACTGCGCATTTCTTCTGGGTCCTATTAACATTTCCTAACCCCTGGGTCCAAGCACAAACTCGTATTGCCTTTTTATTCAAAAGGTTAACCAAATTCCTGAGCTTTAGTGAATTGTTTTAGTGAGGAGAAACGTATGATGGGGCAATTACTGCATTTCTTTGCTTTATTTACAAACAAGTCCTCTTTCTCTAAATATTAGAAAAATCAAAATAATAGTACATAGTTTCACAGCTCCCACCTCCAAATCTCTCCCATCCAAACTTGATTCAAAATCTTTTTCTTTTCTCAGCTTCTTCTCAGGTCACAGTACCAGACTTCCCTGGCTGTGCCCAATACTTCCCTATTCCATATTTATTTATCAGTGCCATATTTCTGCCTCCTTTTTTAAAGAAATGCAAACTTGAACAGAACAATATGCTGATATGAGCTTTATTTTGGGTAGAGTTCGCTGTTGTTTCAGCTGTTTTTTTCTACAAAAGTCTATAATAATTTTTTAGAGTTAGTCTTAAATGAGGAATGCTATAATGCTCTATCCATAAAAACATACTCACCCTTGTTGAATATGCTGATAAATCCCCCCCCCTTTTTTTTTACTGCAGTACAGAACTTTGGGACAAGTGGAGAATAATATCACAGATCAATCCTTTCACTTTTCATCCAAATGTTGCAGAGACTTCAAATATGCTTAAACCAGCTTTGTAGACTGTATTTCCACTAGTCTTTGTCTTCCCTTCTGTTTATGTATACTATTRTAGCCCCTCCAGCAACACTCAATAAATAATCATTTCCTTTCTGTTAAAATCTCCCATTGTATAATATGTTTATTCCAGTGTATATTTACTATCATTTTAGCTGAGAAACACCATCACCACGAGCCTTAGGAAGTTTAATGCACAAAGTTTTTAGTGCAGACTAGTGATTGAGAATTTAACTCTCAGAAATTAGGAAAATGAAAGCAAACACAGCTACAGTTCAGCTATGTAGTAGGCACAATCTTGAATAAAATTAAAGAATTTATTATTTATATTATTTATATTGCATACAGAATCAGAATATCCTTAATGTTATAGCATTGTTGATAAGCAGATAACAGGAGACAACAGAAGCGTATTTTCCATTGATATTGAGTTAGTAGGTCTGATTCAGCTCAAGAGGCCGATTTCCAGTTTGCAGACTTCAAGAGGACCTCCAGGCCCAGAGGAAGCAGCATTACCTGCATGCTTTTCAGGCGGGATACTCCTCAGAAAAAACAGACAAGATCTCTGGATTTTAGAGATCTTCAAAAAACTAGTATGTGCTGCCTGACCTGAAGACAGAGTATTTGTATGTATTCATTGGGTAGAATTGTTCTTCTGCCAGATTGAAAATAAAAGCGTATTGAGAGATTTTACACTATGGTGCCTGTGGCATGCAATGTCTGGGCTAGCAGGCGGCAAGAGCAGCTCAGAAGATGAGCTGCCAGCCAGAAGTTCACAGTCTTGCTATAGTCAGTCCTTAATATGCTACTCATAGAGGAATCAATCCATCAATACACTGCCTCGCCACATTCATACCAGCAGGTACTTTGAAACAGCATACTTTGCTGTATGTACACTTCTCATCTGAAAAACTTTCAACCATTCTAGGACATCCTTCACAAGACAGACCCCAACACATAATCTTGCTTTATTCCTTCCTGGCAAATTCCTTATGAGACATACAGTAACTGAGATTCCCTGAGATTAAAAAGCAGGGCATCCCCCTATACCTTGCCACCAAATCATTGCATACCTCCTGTTCCTGTGGTGCAGATGCCTGTGCTGTGTTTTGCCACTCCAGCTATTTTCCTTTTGTAGAGTAAGTCCAAAGCATCACCAAATCAAAGCTTGCTCTGATAGTAAGTTTTATAACTACTTGGCATAAATTTAAGTGTTCTAATAAAATGACGGCATTAAAGGACTGTTTTATGAAGTCATTAAAGGGCTCATAGAGCTTGTTACATAATCTCAACTAGTAGAAATGAGCCACCAGTGTCAATCCATGACAATGACAACGGTAATGATAACGATGCTTAGTTTTCTCGCAATTGTTTGGAATTTTACTCAAAAATAGCATGTTCCATACAAAAAAAGAAGTCAGAATCTTGCTAATACTAATTTAGAAAAATGACTTACTGTTTTCAGACAAGCCAACATTATATTAAAGCACAAAGTCTAAATACTCTTTTGGAATAGATAAATATACCCACTGTACTTCTGGAAAAGCAGAGGTTTACAGAGAAGAACTGGACTAGCCAAGACACATGGTCAAATAGCAGCAGAACCGAGAGCTCAGTGCTTGTTGGCACATTTTATTATTGCTGTAAAATAATGGTAATTCACAGTACATGAGACAGAACCTTTCTTCTTATGACCTCTATGACATTACTTTGATTGCTCATTCTCAGAGTTTTCCAGACAGGGGTTGTAGTCTACAGCAGTGCTGAGCTGGCATCACACAGCACAAGGAAAAAACAGAGGATTATAAAAAATAATTCACGTAGATTGTCACAGGGAACTTGAATGAGGATAGAGAAAGGTTAAGCACCAGCAAGAGGTCATTTTATGTAAATACAAGTGGACAGCACTGAATTTAGTCAGCTGATTATTAATCTCATATTAAATTTTGCTTGAACATTTGGCTGTGGGATAAAAAAATGCTAATGTGACTCTGTGGATATTCTTGAAAGCATAATAAATTTGAACAGTAGATAGATAATCTCATAGAAATAAATACTTTGGACCATGCTAAAATGGCACTCACGACACTACCACTTAGAGATATTACAATAATTGTTTTCATGTAAAACAGATAGCTAAAGACATTGTATTAGTTCCCAGGAGTGTGCTAGAATACATCACTGGAGATGAGTCCTTTAATTGAATGCATATAAGAATAGGTATAAGAGCTTGAGCCATACTCAGTATGTCACAAACCTTAACAATTATGGCTACATTTCATTTTGCATGCCGTCCCATCCCCATAAAAATGCTTGTTTCAAACTTAAAGGTACAGAATCCAATCTATTTGTTTAAGTGGCATTTTATATGCTTTGAGGAAGGAAACAACATCCTGCTTTTTACTGAAAAGAATCTAGTGCAGTACTGGAGCGATATATATAATAAATATCTATCTTTTGCATTTATAAAGAATCCATTGGTATGGTGCATATTTAACATACATGCACTTTAAATTTCATTATACTTGTATGTGAACATTAACTCCACTTTCTGGGTTTCCACAAGCTGTTGTACACAACTGGTTTAATAAAATGGGGTAGGTATTTTTTTCTTCATTTCCTTTTTTTTGGAGGATATTTATAGAAGCTGAAAAATAGTTTGCAGCTATGTTTGTCCTTTTACACTTGGGGAAAGTGGTATTTACCCATTTTTTTTAAAAGGAGCTGACACTATCTAGCCTGTTTTTTTGATTAACTATAGGAGCGTCAGGAAATGAAGGATTTTGATTTGGTAAAGTGCATCTACCTTGTTCTCATTTTGCAGTTGAAGATGTGGAAAAGCAAATACAAAGAAGGACCACTGTGATTAAATAATCTAACATCCTGCATAAAAGAATTTCCTCCAATTTTCTTTCCAAAAAGATTTGTATCATAAAGTGAACCATGTCTATCTTTGGCCAAAAAATAATTGTCCCCTGTAATATCTCTCTTATGAGAGTTATCATAGAGGGTAGCTTTGTAAATAAAGTGCCTTATTCTCTGCTAGTGTAAAGATAACAAAAATATGTGAATAGAAATCATGTGAAATCCCATTTCCTTGGGATGTTATATTAAATCTCTTGATTGACTCTCATAAATTACTTCTGAATTACTGCACTGAATCTTTTTCTTTGATTAAATATGAAACAATGCAGTATTTACTCAACTTGTTTCCCAACACTTAAAACACTTATAAATGCTTTATAAGTCTGAACTGTTTCCAAAATGGCATAAGTTGTTTGAAGCACATATTGGAATTCATTATAAGTTTTTTTCAGTATCTATTATTCTCTTACTGGAGAAAATTACATTGTAAAGCCATAAATGTCAAATTACCTTGCCTGCAGTTTATACCTATGTGGCCTCACTTCAGAGGTGTTCAGAATCGACATACCCCATTTACAACTCTGGAAACTGTGGTAACTCTGTTCTTCTGAAATTCAGACTGTGTTACATTATTTATAGATATTGTTAACCTAAGCTGTAATGGATCACACAGAAATAATGATCAAATCTTGCTTTTCTTGTTCATGCAGATAATCTAAATCAGGTGAGTGAGACTGGTCATGTGGATGACAAAGTGAGAAGGATTTGGACTTGGATCTATAAGTTTAATAAGAACACTGTTCAGGTATTTTTAAATTTAAGATAGGGAAAGCTAACAGTCAGTTAATAAGCTGAGCTCAGATAGCCTGAATCTCCTGGTCGGCCTTCCTGTTGGCCCCAGGTGGGAGCGCATTGCACCAGCTTTCAATCCATGACACATCATTTGTGTATGTAGCAAGTATGGGGCAAATTCTCATGCACAGCTTACTCTGATCCATACGGACAGACTGGTTCTGTGGAGCAAGACTGTCTTCATGTACACTTGCAATGCTAATGCAGGGGAGTTAAGGGGCTGCCTTAGGCTCCTTATCTGCATCACAGTAAGCAACTGCACTGCATGCAAGCACTACCACATTCATATTCTTAATGGTAATTCAATTGTTAATGCTTATTTTTTATTTCCTCCACACAATAYAGTAAATGTTAACATTAAAACTAACTAACTAAAGTGTTTTGKTTTTTTTTTTAATTGGATAAACTTACTAGCTACTACTCATCAAGCAAGCCATTGGCATGCATTTTCTTTCTCTTCATTGGTAATGTACTCGTATTTTTCTGTGCCAAGGCACAAAATACCCATTACTTAAAGGACAGGGTATTGCATTTCTTTGGATTCTAAAAGTTGGTATTTTCTTGCTTGACTTTTTAAAACAATTTTTGATGTAGCATCTCTCTTTTTGTCACTTCAAAGCATATGATTTTGTCCCTTTTTCCTCCTATCTAGACTGTAACAATGGATTGTTTCTCTTTTCCTCTTTTTCCTATGGGTGCTGACAATACATTTTTTAGCCACTGAGAGCTGGGTACTGATTAGTTTACTGCCTTTCACTACCTTCTAGTCATTAGATGGTGACCCCAGAAGAAAGACTGGCAGATCCCTCAGGAGAGTTAGTGCAGCTCTGCTCAAACACAAATGAAGCTGATGTAAAAGGACCAAACTCTGCGGCATCCATAACACTATACATTTCTACCAGTGTCTGTAACTGTCTGTCCACTAATCTTACAAAGCTTGGTAGGGATCAGCTGCTGATAACATCAGTGAAAGAGGGTCTTTGTTATAACACTCTTGCCTTTTTTTACATATTGAAGACCTTGTAGGCCTTATTCAGACTGTCTGTTACTGACCAAACATTAATAGTGTCTATAATTTAGTGCTTCAGACAAATCTGTATTCTTCTCTTTGCTTCTTCCTATTATATCCATTCATCAAAAATGTTTTTATTCATGATTCATGCTTATGATATAATTCTCTATCATCAGTAAATATCAAATAAATAAACAATTGAATGTTTTTGTCTTCCCTTTAGTGGTAAAATAATGATTGAATTGATGATAAGTTCAAAGCTAGAACATTTTGCCTGTAGTGGATTTTTTATTATCATTTTAAGTGTTATCTTGAAAGAGTTGCAGTTAGTTAGTTATCCCAACCCTCCCCATTTAATCAAATTATTTTGTTTCCTTAAATTGTGTTTAATAAGTAGTAAGGGAGACTGGAAAATTAATAAGCATCTTGCTATATTGATTTAGTTTTAGTTCATTCTGTTTTCTCTCTGAAGTCTATAAGCCTTCAGGTCCTATCTAATCTATTCATTTCTGACGTGCATATCTCTCTAGGGCCTAAGCGCCTCTGATATTCTTGAAACAGCCTCAGAGATGATTTCGTGATTTAAATCCTTTTGCTTTGCTTTTTCAGCTGTTTACCATTTCCCACATAATTTTACATAATTTATACTTCAAATAATTATAACTGTACTCTGTCTAGGAAACAGCATTATCATATCAAATCTGACTTAACATTGAACAGCATTATCCAAGTATAGTCCCTGCATCTGTTGTCCTGTGACTGCCGGAAGACCACCAGACCCTTCCATGAATTCTGAAAGTGCGTGGCAGCAATTCCATACTTAGGGCTGGATTTTAAAACAAAGAGCTACTAGCGTGGGGAGTACTGACTTGGTAATAGGTTGTGTATGAACAGATAAGATGCAAGCAAAGTCACAACTGCAGAGCTAAGATAAGTGCAATGAGAGTCGACTGCAGAATTATTTAGATGACAAGATAGGAAATACAGTGGTGTACTTAAAACCCACAACCTACAGAGTGCAAGGCCACTGTGAGTGAAGCACGTAGGTTTAGCAAAATGAGGCACCTCCCTTAGCATTGATTAACATATTTAGGAGGAGCCTGTCAGTTCATGAAAGATCCACATTCAAAAACAGGCTCTTAAACACAATAGCAAGAGAAGAAGGATGAAGAACTAACCTCTGTAAATCAGCCTCTCCCTTTGCTGAGTACTCGACATGAGATCAGTAAGCATGTCAATAGGTAAACTGAACTATACTAGAGCAGGGACTGTATCGACCAATTTTTATTTCATTTTTCTCCCAGGAAATTAAAAAAATATTTCTAGATAAATTAGCATCTAGATTAAATTAGCATCAGAATGTTTCATTGTCAGGAGCTTTTACTAAAATCCAAGAAAGGAAGAGGGTAGATTCATAGAGCTTGCGCAGAAGACACTGCTGTCTTTAAAGTCCAGTGACTGGAATATTCTCATTGTCAGGTTCAAACTTCCCATCTGTTTTAGGGGATTTTAAAACACAGGCTGCATCTATATTAGTATACTGTACATCACCAGGGCCCATTCTCTGACCCTGAAGCCAACTGACAAATTAAGACATATCCAATCTACTAAAGTCTCTTTCTCTCCTATAAAGGGTGGCCACATCCAGACTGTCTAATGGATATGGTTCCTGGCCTGTGCTATCTCCTAAAGCATGCCCACACATTTTTTGAAAGCTTGAAGTTGGTCTCAGTGCAAAAACTATGCCAGGGACTGTTCTAACAACTAAGCAGTACGGCTGGTTGCACTCCAGGGCCCATGCTGTGCTTTTGCACCATTTAGGTTACACTAGAGATGTGGCATGCTGTCCCTCTCAAAGGAGGTGCACTGTGCTTTTTTTGAGTGGTGATGTTCTCAGTCTTACCGTTCAGCTGCATCAATCACTTAAACATTCCCTGAAAAAGTGGGGGACAATGTCTCAAGACTGGAGGGCAGATAACTCGCATAAGGAATAGACTTGAATTATTGACTTCTGTGTCTCAAGACAAATTTCCTGAGGTACAGAAAAACCTTCCAACTCTCTAGATGTTGACTAGCTATTAATGGAAAATGAAGACACAGGTATCCACATTTGTAAATCCACTGCCTATCAGAATGGAAGAGCTTCCTATCTGCTAACTTCACAAAATCAAATCCACAACTGAATTAAAGTTCTGTAAATAAAATCCAGATATACAAAGCGCTCTATTCTTCCACAGTCTGAAATGGAAGATAGAATGGCTGCACCAATACTACCCTGTAAAATCACCTCAATGACAGCATCGAGGTCATATCAACCAACACTCACTAATCCAATGAGAAAATACCCTTCCACCACGTCATACTTCTCTTGCATACTGCAAGAGAAATGCACTGCACTGGCCTAGATCTACCTTCTGAATCTTCTCCAGTCTGCTGCGCTCCAGCACAGAGGTGGACTGGCAATATGCTGTAAAGATGGCATGAAGTTTTCCTTTGTCCCTCCAAGAGCTGCCAAAACTCTAAGGATAGCTCAGCTCCAAGTTTTAAGCAGATGTTGGAAATGCAGTTCATAGCATCAGGTAGTCCTGCACTGGCATGGTTGGTCATGTAGGATGGACAAGATACCTTCATCTTCATCCTCTTTCTACCTTTCTCATCACTTCTTTTTCTTTTTTTACTTTCTGACCTTTCTGAAAGACCACTTCCCTGCCATCACACCTTTCAATGCCATTGTCCTATTACCCCTCAAACTCTGGTACACATCAGCCCACATCCTGTCCAAGTTCTGCCGGGTGTCTCAGATCACACAGGTCCATATCCAAGGAGGAGCTGGACAGCCAAGCTGCAAATCTCTATGGGAGCCTGGGGCTTGGGCTGCCAGGTAGCCCTTGGGAAATTGGCTGAAGCGGCAGAGGCAAGCTTGGTATTTGCCTCAGGCTAATGTTTCACACTCCACAAATTCATGGTATAATAAACCAGATGTCATCTCCCTTCTGACACGGTAATGATCAGGCTGTCTGGTAAAGCATTTCCTTGCTAGGATACCTTAGCAGCACAGACAGTAGGCTATGAGCAGACAGCATTAATCCATAAGGACAGTCTAATCCTAACCTTTGTCCACTCCCAGCTTTCACTCTCAGTTCCCTTTTCTCCAGCAGTATTCTTGGGCTGAAGTTTGTAGGCCACTAAGATACCTGACACTATCTTATTCAGCAATTCAGTATGTCAAGCAGTAGAAGATAACATTAGTAAAAAACAAATACGGATGGAAATATATTAAAAGTTTGAATAACCTTAAGAGATAGTCAGAACATGTTTGTGGTGAGAAGACGACGACTCAGAGTGAGAAAGGATTTGGGGCTTTCCATTGACAGAGGTCAGCAAGCCAGTCTGGCTATGCATAACCAACAGATGCTTCTGTTATGTTGCTTGCCTAAGATAACTTACAGAGATAAGAATTTTTTTCTCACTCACTATAAAAAGAAGAGCTCTGCTCTGAGACAGTACTCCTCTTGCACTGGACTCATACCCTGCAGAAGTTCTCAGCTGCAGCTGTCTTAGTACTTTCTTTCAAATTTGTAAAAATTATGAAAGATTTCTTCCCCAATAGCCTGGCCTCATCTTAGTGATTTCCATGGAAAATTTTAGTTTTTGACTATAAACTCATTTTATCTCTCACTATTCATATAGTCATAGATTTCATGTTTCTGTCCTACATGAATTGTCTTATCTATATAACTTGAGGGAATGACCTTCTCCACAGAATCCTTTGACTGAGAGCCTCCCAAAGTACGAGTTGGCCCAAGTTGCACAGCTTCTGTAGGCTCTGTCCACTACTACTCAGAGCTGCTATAAGCACTTCCCCTAGGAGGATGTAGACCCTTTCTAGGTCTGAACTGCCAAACTAGCCCAGTACAAGTGTCAGGAGCCCCTGCAGGGCAGGACCTTGCTCTGGCAGAATTCAAGAGCTGGACCACAACCTCTGAAAGGAGTTCTTTTCCGTGATGCCTAGTGCCTGCCATGCTTCCCACCATCAAGCAGTTGCCCTGCATAGTAAATCAATGCTTCCCATCACTTTCTGTGGTTTGAGATTATCAACTTAGCCAAGCAACCAAAGCAGCAAAGGATGACCCTAGAAAGGTATCCAAGACAGCTGGTTCATCATTGCTAGTTCATTCCTGTCCAAGGCAGGCAACCTGACAGAAGTTAGAATAGGTGAGGCTGGGACCCTTGTATACCCTACAAGACTATAAGACTTTAGGCTATAGACTTATAGTTTTGTTTATTAATGTATTCTCCACTTTAAAGGTCACCGTATTTTATTTAACAGACATTCACAAAGCACACGGGCACATATGCTTCACTCTTGATTGGAAGCCTGACTCCAGGGGACCAGGTGGAGTTATGTTCTTACGTTTTGTTTTTTTATTTTGAGCCAAGCTGTGCTGCAATGGAGAAACTTTGAATTTGCATGCTTATTTTAGAAGTTAAGACCAGGTAAACTTCAGTTTTAGTTCCCTGTCTTTTTTGACAGTCCTTCTTTCTCTGTCCTGCTCAGGCCCTAGCCAGCTGAAACCGCATTTAATTTCTTAGGGCTTGATAGTATTCTAAGTTGTCTCTTTGAAGAGAGACCACCTTCAAAGTTTATCTAGTTTTCACATTCCACTTGGGCAACAGGGCACTGTTGTTTCCTGAACTACCTTTCAGAAGTCTCCCCTTGACAACAACTCTGTGAGAGAACTAAAGGTGCTTGATAATTTACAACAACACAGGTTTTCTACACTTGATAAGAATAAAATTTCTTGAATCTGAGAACATGCCTCTTGTCTCTTCACTTTGAGCCCATTGGAACTAACGGCTCTTTATTCCCTAAAGATGATTCAGTTGTCCTGCATGTAAGTCCTGCCACCTGAATGCAGTGAACTTTGCTGATCCTGGGACTGAATGGTAGTCTCCCTCAGAAAAGAAATCCCATTATCCCAAGTTACATATGAAGGAGCTCATACAACTGATCACATTCCCCACCACAGGCCCTCACGTTATTGATCTCAACCCAAGGATGGCCTATTACTGTGCCTGCAATTGAGAAAGCATGCTGGGGAAGGCATCTGAGAGCACTGAATTTGGAGGAACTGCTCTCCTTACTAGAGTTTACCAGAAAAAGAGGCCAAGATACAGCAATCATATTTAATAGATGGAACTAGTAGACAAGAGCATTTAGGGCACTTCAGGATAAGCTAGCCAGCCAAAGTAGGCTGTCAAGTATTGGTGCAGTTAAGTCCTGAGTTTGTGGCCTGCACAACAAGCACAAGAAAGATGATTTTGAAGAAGACAAAAAGAAACCCAGACAGGTAGGGCTGAGCAGACACAGAGGAGAAGACAGTTGCCTTCATAATGATCATAGTCACAGAGATCTAGTGTGTATCTAACGTGTGTGTGTGCTAGGGTTCTGCATCATTGTGTGAGTCAGGAAGGAAATGGCATTCTACAGGCRGGATCTGCTTGTGCACAATGTACTGAATATGGTCTAATAAGTGCAAAAGTGGCCCACAGATGGCTGATCTTGCCTGGTCTCATTGGTGATCTGGAGCTGCAGGATCAGCATAAGATCAAAAGGCATGTCTACGGAAAGGCAGTCTACATCCATTAAGTTATCTTCTCAGGGCACCACTGGCTGCCAACAGGAAGGATGTGGCACTGGTGGTAAGGGTGACATGAGGCTTGAGAGGTGACGTGCCATGACCTGCTTGTTCTTGTTGCAATTGCAGTGGCTTCTGAGGTTGCCTAGGTATCAGAAAGATTGAGTTTCCATCTCCTGCTACTGCTGTCCTCCCCTTGTGTTCAGACTTGCTCGTGAGACCAGTGCAGAGACTGAGAGGCCACAGTGGTTATGGATAATGACAAAGGGTGAAGCGGCATGTCAGGGAGAGGAAACACAACCTGCGCTGCATGAATATTAGAACAGCCTTTCTGGGACTGTAGCAAGATAACTCTTCAGCAGTTGATATCCCTGAGGACTTCCCCTCAGATGCATATTCTAGTGATGGCCCGGGGGCCTGCAGTTGAAGCACAAAACACAATCCAGCCTGAGGCACCTTGAGAAGGGCAGCTCTTGGAAGCATCCTGAAAGAGCAGTGTAGACATATGCAGTCTGACCCACTAAAATGTTCCAAAGACACAGCAGAAGTGAACACTGGAGTCAAACAACCTGAAACATTCTTTCATAATACACTGGAATGTACACATTCTTCCAGTGGATACACTATAAATATTGTGACAATAAGACATTACCAGAATTAAACAAAACTATGGTGCAGTTCTGCCACACCTCAGGAAGGAAAATTCCCATTAAACTGAAAGGCCTTCAAAATCATTCCCGTTCAGTTTCACCCTTTAAGTAGCATACTCCCCTGCTATCAGTTAAAAGCTTATCTTTGCGAGTTGTGAGAGCAGCAATACAAAACACCAAAACACTTCTCCATGTTTTCTTCCTTGTCTATGTTTATTTGCTACCACTTCAGTTGCAGATGTTGTTGTTACTATTAATACTTGGGAAAAAAAGTTCTGTGTAAGTTTTCCACTAAAGTCTGTGAGAGCAAAGTATGTGAAATGAAAGTTTAAAGATAATCAATGAGGCTAATGAGATTTTCTATGAACCATTTACTTGTTGCATTCCTTTAGATCACACCTTTAATAGAATTACTAAATACACATCAGAATCCCTATAAATACTGAATACACACAGAGAAAGCCAGAAAAAAAAGTATTTCCTCAAACTATCCAAAATTATCAAAGAAAGAAATCCTGTGCAAAACTTTGATATCAAAGAAAGACGCAACAGAGAGAACAAATACCATGAAACAATCTGTTATTGAGCCAGTCAGTACCGGACAATAATGAGAAATCACTAGTGTGGAAAAAAAAATTCTCTTACACATTTTGAGTGCCATTCCAGGCAGCTGCTTGAGGGATCATGGAACAGGCTAACCAGCTCATCATGTTCTCTCACAGCTATTCTTACAAATCCTTCAGCATGTCCTTTCATTCAACAGAAATTAACTTCTGCCTATTTGATCCATGATGTTAACCTCCAACTCTAAACTGTTAAATTTCAAGTACACAAGGCCCTGTGTGTTTTCTCTCACACCTACCTGAGTTCTTGTAACGATACCCCTTAAACATCCTAGTTCTATCTGAAAATCCTTCTTGAAAAATCTTAAAAAAGAACCTGTCTTAAGAAAGGTTCAGGCAATACTGTGCCCAGACCACAGACTGTTGTACTGACCAACACTGGTCCAATATTTCCTTATATTCACTGGATTGTCTTTCCATTAGCTAATTTTAGATCATCAGATCTCCAAACAGAGCCTGCTTTACTGGTCTGTGTTTGTATAGCACCTGGTCCATGATTTGGGTTCTTACATACTGGCAGTGATACAAATAAATATTCTGGCATACAGATATGATTTCTAAAGGTTCAAGCAAATTTCTGGKTTTTTTTGTTTTTTATTTTAAAATCTATCTTATGATTGTGAAGGTCTCACTCATGTTTCTAACAATACTGATTAATGAAGTCATTAATACTAGTTTAACATCAATGCAGGAAGAAATGTTTGTACAAACTGAGTTTTCTCATTTTTGTATCCTCTGCAGGCTACAGGTTGTAGGGAAAGAGACCTAAACCCTGATACTCTACACTGCTCTGTAGAAATATATTCTATACATACCCACAAGATTAGGGGCTTTTCAGCAGAGCAATTTGCAGAGTTTGGATCTTTGAAAAATGTTTTATTTATTTCTCTTTAGTAGATCTCTAACTCTGTGACTAGGTCAAAGATAGTGGTGTTTTATCTTATACTAACACAGATTAAAAAAGAAAGAAAGGAATGTTCAAAACTAGAGGAGAAGGAACAAGGGTAAGCAAGGAAGCAGGAAGAACCTGGAGATAAAATAATAGGACCAGATCCAGCAAAAGCAAGCCTTCTTCACAGCTCTCTGATTATTGAGACATTCCACTGTACTGCTTACTCACAGATTCAAAGAATGGGGCTGGATGCTGAAAATAGTGTCTCTCATAAATACCTAGAGATCACAGTGGACAAGTATCTGAATGTGAACTTCCAGCATGACACTGAGACCAAAAAGTCTAATGAAATTCTTGAACATACCAGTAAGGGAGCAGTAAACTGGAATAATAACTTACTGAGGTGTTAGGACTATAAAAAGGATTGAAGGGTTGGAAAAAAAAAGTCTTTCAGAGAGATGCAGGACTTGCACGCTAATAAAAGTGTTACTGCAGACAATTCACTGCACGACAGCTGACCCACAGTCACCATGTGCGTACACAATCTTAGTTTGTGGCAAATGCAAAGCAATTCAGATTAGCTTTGTCCTCTTTTAAAAAGAGGACTCAATCAGCTTGGCTTATCAAGAAACAGAATTAAGAAGAGATTTCATTACAGTGTATAAGAATGCTTATAGAGAGAAAATACTGAGTAATAAATAGCTCCTTAACCTACTGAAAAAAAGTCATAATAACAAGCAATAGCGGGAACACACAGTGTGATTAACCATTGCAACAAAATACTATAAGAAGTAGTAGATTCTCCAGACTGTTGAGTCTTGATGCCAAAACTAGATGTCTTCTGGGAGGTTCAACCGACACAGATCATTAGCCTCAGAAGAAAAGGAGAGCTGTATGAAATGTAGTCTGTCATGCAAAAAACAAGACCAAAGTACATAGCAGTTTCATTGGGATTGCAAATTTATGACTCTATTAATTTTAATATCAGAAGATACCACCGCAGTCATCTAACCTAATCTGCTGGGTAGTATAGTCTATAGAATTTAAGGACGCCTTGCATGATGATTACTGTCTTGGTTGCATATACCCCAGTATAAGACAGAAGATGTAGCTGCTAGACATTTCATTGACAGCTTACAGATTCAGACTATGTCTGATAGAAGAGCGGTCGCAAAAAGTTAAAACCTAGTACTATTTGCCTCTCAAAGCCCAAGTTTTTCCATCCCCTCATATTTTCTAAATAAATATGCCACATTGGACGATATGATATGGTAGATTAAGAATGCTAGTGTTTACTCAGTTTTGGTAATGGCATGATTCTAAATATTGCTCCAACTGCATCACCATCAGCTGATACAAAAATGAAGATGTAACAACATACATATTTTTAGCAAGAGTGAACACTTATACTAAACCACAGCACCAATATACTCACTTACCGAGTGACATACAAATACAGGTAAGGAGTTTAATGCATAAACACTGRAACATATTATACATGTACATGCACCATTAATTGAAACATGCACATAAAGCTAAGCGTGTATGAAAGTCTTAGCAAGGAGGTGGGGGTTATAATACAAAATTATATGGAGATAGTTAAAAGCAAAATAATGGTGATTTTTTTGAGAGCAAATAAATAATGTTTAGAATTAGGAAATTTAGGAAAAACTAGTAAAAGTTAAAAAAAAAGGAACTTGCAGACAGTCATTGTTCATTATCTGCTTTGCTACAATCACTAAAAGAAATACGGTTGACGAGCTTCATCATTTATATTAAAGGAGAACTTAGTATAACACTAGCAAGGATTGCAAGGGGTAGTAACATTTGGTTAGGCCTGTAATTATTTAGTCGGACATTTTACAAACTGCAGCAAAAGAGTACCTGCTTACTCATCTGAATTCCCTGCAGAGTTTTAAATCACATTAATAAAGAATCACTTATAGGAAGCTAACAAATAACTGCATCACCAGAGGAGAGTGAGAAGCCACTGGAGAGTTTCTGGGCCAAAACACAGACTTGTGACGCCTTCTGCAGGAACGGCCCGGGAGCCCGGGCTTTGCGGCCAAGAGAAAGCCCGGCCGCCGTCACATCCCCGCGTCTCCCAAGCGAGCGGCRGCGCGGCGCGGCCCCGCACCCCCGGCCCCGCCGCGGCCTCAGTGGCGGGCGCGGGCCACCGCTGGGGCTGCTGCGCACCTCCGGCCTCGGTTCACCCTTGCGGCTTTCTGCAGAGAACAAAGCGTCTCCTCCGCGGGTAACGCCACCTCCTCCTCGAGCACGGAAGCCGCTAAGAACTCGGATAGAAACCTCGCTTGGCCGCGAAGTATTTTTGCGTGGACCTCTGAGGAACTGCAGCATTTCTTAAACTTTCCTTCGGCTCCCTTGAAACCGTGCAACAAGCTGGTGAAAACGTTGACTTTTAACTGTCAGAATAGGTTAAGAACTGCGAATGAACAGCAGATCCCCGTAACCTCCTGCGGACACCTGCGGCGCGCCCTTTCCTACCCCCCCCCCCCGCCTCAGGTGGGGATCGCCCCTCGCCTTCCCCTGCCCCGCCCTGGGAGTTTTTAGTATGGTTTTTTTTGTTGTTTTTGAACTTAATCCCAGTCGGCCTGTCCCTGGGATTGCCCGGCCGGTGCCTGGCGCCGCGGCCGCGCCGCTCTTCCACGGGAGCAGCGCGACCTGCCGGGGCGGGGGCCGCCATCTTCTCGGGGCGGGCGCCGGGGGCGGCGCGTGGCGGCGGCAGGTCGCCCCGGCCGCCGTCCCCGCGGAGGTGGCGGAGGGGTCGCGCTGCCGCGCCTGGGCCCGCCCCCGCGTCTCTGTGCGTGTGTGGGGGCGAGGGCGGGGTGCGGAGGCAGCTCCCCGCCGCCGCCTCCCCCCGCTCGCCGCTGGGCGTGTGCCCGGCCCCGGTGCTGCGTGAGCGCGGGGAGGAGGAGTGTGGGTGCGGGGAGTTTCCTTGTGCGGCGGCGGAGGCACAGCGCCGCTCCAGACGGCGGGGCTGCCAAGAGGGCGCTGCCGCCGCCGCCGGTTGCCGAGCGATGTGAGGGGGGAGCCCCCCTGGGCCCTCCCCTCCCCCCGGGGCCGCCCGCTCTCCCCCCCCCCTCCCCTCTCCCCTCCCCTCGCCCCACACATCCCCGCCCCGCCATGCCGGACCAGATCTCCGTGTCGGAATTCGTGTCCGAGACCAATGAGGATTACAAGTCACCCACCGCCTCCAACTTCACCACCCGGATGGCCCAGTGCAGGAACACGGTGGCGGCCATCGAGGAGGTGAGCCCGGGAGGGGAGGCGCGGCAGGGCGGGGAGCGGGCTGCGCAGCCCCCTCCGGCCTGGCCGCCCGTGCTGCCCGCCCGCCGCCGCCGCAGAGAACAAGGCGCTACCGTCGCTGGCTCCCGCCGCTGCCTCTCCCCGCCCGGCCCCGAGCAGCGCCCTCGGCTGCCGCCGAGAGGAAGTGGGGCTCGCCCGGCTGGAGAAGGGAAAGAAAGGGAGGGGGGAAGGGCTACAGCGCGGCGGCCCCCAGCCCGCGGCGCTCGGGCTCGCCGCTTGCCCGCCCGCCTCCCCGCTCCGCCCCAGCGCCCCCCGCAGCCCCCTCTTCTCTCGGGGCCGGGGGAGCCTGCGCCCCCCGTTTTCCCTCCCGCTGGCCCCCGAGGAGCTCGGAGGGGGTCGGTTCCGCCCGCCCTCCTGCCTGTTGGGGGGGGGTTGAGCTCTGCCACCTCCCCCCTCCGCGCCGCCCTGCACGGCGACACCTGAGGCGCCTCGAGCCCGCGCCGCGCCCGGCCGCCCCGCGGGCGGGGGCGCTGGCCTCCCGCCGGGGGCTTCCGTGTCCTTTTCTCCTCGTCCCCCATGCGTGTGTGTTTGCGTATGTGTCTGCCTCCCCCCGGCACAAGGGGATTTAATCTCCCTTCTCCTCCCCGCACATTGAAATTTAAACACCCTCCTCCTCCTCCCCCCYCCCCCCCCCGTGTGTTTTAAGGTAATCTTCTCTCCGGAGCCCCTTTTTGTGGGTAATAAGGCTCTGCCCGCCCTTCCCAGGTGGGCGGGAACATGCGACCCCTGGAGCAGGGTGGCTGCATCCTCCGCTCAGCTCGCTGGAGTTTGCGCCCCCTCATTTTTGCCTCTTCTCAGGCAACCTGCAACTACTTTGTGTGAGCTGCTTTTGTCTCAGGAAGAGAGCTGTTTATTTTTCTTTCTTTTCTTTAAAGCTGTTTGCAATGTGCCGTTGAAACTGAGCTAGCAATAGCCGTGCCCGCCGAGGAGGGTGCCTGCCGGCGCTGGGGAGAGGAGGGAGAGTCTTTTCCCTCCTGTTTCAGATCAGACGGAAATGTGGGACAGGTCTGAACACAGTTAGAGCACATTCCGCATCCCAGGCATATACGCACGGTAAAATGAAAAGCGTCTGTGTATCCTGATTCCTTTGGCAGCTTCTCTGAAGTAACTTGTGGGAGGGGGGGGGATCTTATTCGTGATGGAGAGCAATTTGCTCCATCTACCTGTTACATCAGTTCTTTCAGTGTGCCTTTAGCTGATTCGTTTTGCAGTGAGTATATATTTTAGAGCCTCTTCAGCAAAAAGAATCTTGCCAGTAGTTAGTGTCCCTTCTTACAAAAGAAATGCCACTAGCAATGGATTATTAATGATTCTTAAGTGAACAAAACCAAAGTTAGGTGTTTAAACACCCTTTTCAAGATTTTCCTGTTTTGCTGGTTCACCAAACCACTGAAGCAAGGGGTTGGATTCAAAATAATCTGCAGAGAAGGAATTACTGTTTTATTCCTGAGGTAATTTTCTTCCATGCAAGCTTGCACATAAATGCCTGGATTTAATTATACCTTATTAACCTAATAGTCTTAAGATCAACAATTCTGTATCAAAGGTAACCTTTTCTTAAAGAATATTTATAACACTGAATCATTCTAGTTGTAAGATAAAGCCACCTAAAGTTGATTGAAACAAAATTAAAGTTGGTATAAATATTTGGGTAAAAAGCAATTTTGCTAATTTAGATTTTTTTTTTAAACAAGTCTTACAAAATTTGGTGTTTCTCTAAGATTCAGTTTCTAAACCTATATGATTGCAAGCATCTCAGGCCATTTTTCAGGAAAAATGTGCAAGAAGTTTTTAATTGTTTTTCATTTTCATGTCTGCTAAAAAAAAAMCCTAAAATGATCCACTATATATATTTTTGTAAAATAAATTTATATATATATAATGCAATATGTATTTTAAGTTTTCTTAGGGTTTAAGTCAGTGAATTGCATTTTTGAAAACTTTTTTTCACATTATGAGAATGATGTGCATTTAAAAGTTTGAATACAGTGGATTCCTTTCTTATTTAATATGTCTCCTTGGTATTTGCTTTTATGTCAGATCACTGATACACTGCTGTTTGATTTTTAAAGCGACTCAATCAGTGTGTTAAATCTCAATTTGTACCTCTGCATATTTCAGATATTAGACACTGTCTGCTAGCTTAGATGCAAAATTTATCTTTTATGATAATGACCATAATGAATGTGCCTAGTGTCTTACAGATCTAAGTAAAATTTGCAAGGCAGCAGATGGGAGATTGCACTGGCTACAGTTGTTCTTAATATTATTGATCTTTCTAGCACTTCTGGCAAAACATCAGCAGTCACTGCCTGTTTATGCTGCTGTCCTAAAGAGTTTATTAAAATAACAACTGACTTTTCTTTTGGTGTTATCAAGAACAACAACAATTTTCCATGATTTCAAAACTGTGAAATCTTTCAGACTTACACTACTTCAGTTTGGAAATACTCGGGTCTTCTAGCATGACCTGCCTGTTTTTTCAGGTTAAATGTGATCGTTTGATTAAAAAGCTGTTTGTAAATAAACAAAAAATCTGGTTAATATTACTTCTTTGTGGGTGTCTCTTAACTGCTTTTCCCAGGAAAACTGGTTCTGCAATGGACTGTGCAGTTGCCTGCAGTGCACAGTGATCACATGAAGTTAGCCTGAGTCACCCAAGCCTTGCGCTCCTTTGGAAGCAGAGGCCCGGAGGAGGCAGTGCAAAGACACAGGAGTTGGGGGTTAGTGTGACTTGGTAGCTTGAGCTCAGCTCTGTGCAAACACGGGTATCTCTTTCCAGATCCTAATGGGAAGTGTGTTACACTTACCGTTAATACTGCTGACTACCAGTTTTGTAATTCTTAGTAAATTAGCAGGTATCTAATAGCCTCTTAAAAGTTTAGTTAATGAGGCCTTGCTTTCAGTAATGGAGTGGAAAAGGCTTGTTAAGTGAGTAAATCAATAAGATGTTGAACAATTATGTATGTATAATTTACCAGTTTTGTCTCTGAAGGCAATGGAATTGCCTTAAATCAGTGTTTCCTGGATTTGGATTTACTGGCCTCTGTCAGTTGCAGGATACGATTGATTTTAGCATCAGTTGAAAACACTATGAGTTTTACTGTTTTATGTGATTGTATAGACAAATTACAGACCACTTATCATGGCCTTTGGGATCATCAGAGGTGCATGGTTTGCAGTTTGGGAACTGGTGTCTATTCAAACACTTGGAGAAAGAGAATCTGATCCTTTGCTCTTGGTAGTGGAAAAGGGATTAGGAAGGGTATGCTCTTGGAACAGAAAATGATTTCAGAAGAGAAGTAATAATATAATTTCTGTACTCTTGTCAGATTAGGATGTTGCATAGCAAAATGTTGGGACTCTTTAGCTTTTACTAAAATCAAATTATAAGCGAGCATTATATCTCAAGCCCTTACAGGTTACTGTTTAATCTTTGCATGCATGATAGTGACTAAGATTAAACAAGTTTTAATTGATAGAGTCCAGAGCATGGTCATATGACTGGGGGAGGAGTTGCTTGAAATCAGTAATCTAGTTTTACAAATGCAGTCTTTTTCAGCTTGCTATTTCTATTAAAGGTCCTTTATTATTATGTGATCTAATAATGTGTAGTGACTGTTCTTAAGCTATATACATGTAAAAATTTGGTTTTACTACTACTATTAGAACATATTCTTCTCTCTTATTTATGTGCTGTAAGTTAAATAAAATGGCCCCTGAACTGTAATGAAGCCTGCAAAATGGTCTTAACAGCTATGATCGTTAAAGATTTTTGGAAATCATTATTTTATAGAGAGATTTAATGATCAGAATCCAAGTGTGCCATGTTTTTCTGAAGCATGAGTTAAGTTTTACAGTAAAAACTGGTGTTGAAGCCTTTAAAAATCTTAAATATTTATCTCAATTCTACCTGTTTGTCATGGTGCAGTGCTTCTGGATTAAGAAAGGAGAGGGATGGGAGCTGTTGTGCATGCTACTATATAAACAGAGTAGCAGACAATCCATGCTCTGAAGACTTTTTCAATCTAAGTCAATACTCAAGATCCAAAGCTTACCCCCACCTACTAAAATGTCACTGCATGCACGGATTTCCCTATAAGGAGAAGTGATTAGAAAAACGGAGAGAAGTTTAATAGATTACTGGAAAAAAAACAAAACAGTGTAATAGCACTTGCTGCTATGATGAGTATGTTAGAGGAAGCAGGCAGGACAAATGTGTGGTGGAAAGATGTATAACATAAGCAAAAAAAGCAGTATGGTGGAAGCAAAGATTGTGTTAGTTCTCTGTATTTAAATGTATTTTAATTATTTGAGGTTTATTTAAAATCCACTCTCCAGGAATTTCTGTAAAATCTGAGAAATTAATGTTAAACCCATAACTTGTAATTTAAGGTCACTAGTTGCATATCCTCTGTAAGTCCTATTCCATGATTACTGCATCTCAATGTTTCTGTCACCTTACAGTTAAAAACATTTCTTCTGGAATTTCTCCTCCTAGGAACGCAACATATCATTCAAGTATCAAGTTCTTTCCTTGTCACTTATAGGATAGGTTTTTGTATCAGGAACTGATAACAAGATCTTACAATCTAAGGTAATCCCACTGCTCTCAGCAGGCTTGGAAAGGCATATGGGATTGATGCTTGTTGAATTCCATTCCTTTTTATACATTAGAATTCTTTAACTCTCTCTGGTTCATTTCAGTTCTGCAAAGCTAATGGGGATAAGAGGTAATATAAACTTGGTAGGATCAGAAAATGTGGAATTGAATACGTGCATACACTGCATGTTTTCAAACCTTATACTTTCCCCATTATGTGTTTTTGGTTTGTTAGGTCTTCAAGACTGGATTCTGTCTTACATTTCTTTCATGACTGTGACTTGCTCTGGAAAGCTAAGTAAAGAAAATGTTTTCTTCTACTTACAGAAATAGAAGGAAATGACATGTATTATAGTGCATTTTAGAAAATTTACTACTATTATTGGTATATTTATTTCCTTTTAATAAAATGTGTCTTTGTGCCCACTATAAGATATCCTTTCTAGAACATATTTGCACACTTTTCTTCCCTCATTACTAAATACAGTTTCATAAATACAGTGTCTTTTAAAAAAATTTTCATGTTCTGCTTCCTTTTTGAAGTCATGATTCTCTGTCATCAGCATCCAGAGAGGTGTCTGGAAAAGTCATCATGACACAAGTGGGATTATGATTTCAAAGTGCAACGTGTGATTTTTTTTTTTTCTTTTTGAGAGGAGTATAGCGGATGGAAGCTGTAGAAGTGCAGGAACGAAATTGTAGTTCTTCAGATGGAGCTATATGCCCACTTAAAACATAGAATTTAAACCTTGAACATTTAAGGTACAGATAATGTACAGTCAGTTAAAACAATTTCAAGTCATATAAGTAGACTGTTGTGCAACCTGCCTTGGTTCATCAAATGATGCATTCTTTTCCTAATACCAAATACTTCCATTCCCAATAGAGGATCAGTGGAAAATATATATATCCAAAGTATTTTACTAATTCTGGCTTTTATCTTTTGATTTTTTTTTTTCCTAGCATTGTGGCATTTCTCAGAACGAGCAGGTCTGGATTTAGTGTACTTCTTGCTGATGCTAAGTAAGAGTAGGTGTAGAAAGTGGCTAACTCTTTCTGCCTAAGTTTAACCCAAATTTGCTTCCTCTTTCTCATTCTCTTCTTGTTCTCTGTGTACCGTAATATGCAGCAATGCTAGATAAAGGTGAGGCCCTTGTTGTGTGCACAGTCACAGGACAAAAGCATACGCCCTTCTCCAAAGCCTTTATAGCCAGATAACAAGCAAAATGTAACTGATGACTACAGATGGAGGAATATAAGGAAGCCTGGTGCACGAGTGGTGTAGTGTGTTAATAGCTTAACCACTGTGAAGTGGTTTCTGTTTATTCATATGCATTATAATAGTGGTTCTTAAACATTACAGATCAACTTCTACATCTTATTTTCATTTATAATTTGCACCTTGTGTGTACATATATACAGCCATTCCCCAACTCGGCTCCTGCACTCCAGCTTCTGAGCCTCACTATAAGAACCCACGCTATCTGCCTGCCCCCATTCCCCAGAAACATGCAGCTCTTGCACCTGAAGCTCCAGAAAAGTTGGGCCTAGCCCCATTTGGGTTAGCTCTTCCATCTGTTGTCTTGGGTCTCAGCAGGGCTTCCCTGTACTTTGTCACTCTTTAGCAACCTGCTTACTGCTCCGACTTCCTTGGTGCTGCTTTGCCCTGCTTCTGCGGGGCTCCCCAGCCTTGCCCCTGCTGCGCCCCGTGCCCCAGCTGCCAAGGCAGGCCCCAGCAGAGGCCGCACAGCCCTGTCCATGGTACTAGAGCCTCTGCATGGCCGTGGCTCAGCAGGGCTTCATGTGAGCTGGGCTACCTCTCCGGGGGGGACTAGAGGCAGGAGCCCTCACTTGCCTTCTGTCCTCACTGGCTCCAAATAAATGCTGTGTTCTGCATGGAGTTGCTAGAGGAGAAAGTTCTTTCTTCTGTTGGTAGGAAGAAAAAAGAAGAGTGAAAGAACAAAGTGGGGAGGCGGTATCTGGATGAAATCTTTCTGCAGCTTCTCCTGCTGTGGGGATGTCTTCCACCCCCACTCCCCTTCCAATTCCATGCTTGGTGATCACTATAGCACAGGAAAGTTTGTGGTTACTGTAAAAAAATCCTTCTAAGTGTCGGTAAGCAAACATGAAGGTTTGAAACTAAAAAACCAAGTCAGTGGGAGTTGGTAGCTGGAGTAAGACTCTGATCAGAGGGAGCAGAAGTCATGAGTGAACAAGAGATGACGGGTATTGGCCTGTTTATAAGAATTAAAATCAAAGGCCATTGTCCTATATTTGATGCAAAAGAGAAAGTGATATTACAAGTATGCAGAGGGTTGCATTGCACAGAAGACAAACAGAGGAAGTTTTTTCAGTAGTATCATGAATGGATGTGAGTGAGCAATACTGTTTATCAAGGCCAGAGTGTTGCAGTAATCCAAGTTAGATGATGAGATCATGGATAAAAACTTCATCTTTGTAGACAGATAGAAAGTGTATATTTTAGAGATAGGATGCAGAAGGAGTCTGCCTTTTCAGTGACAAACAGATTTCAATCTAAAAGAAGCTGTTGGTTATAGTCTGGTAAAGTGAGCTGGCTGCTAACTCTACGAGCATGGAGGAAGAGTGTGTGKGGGGAAAAATAAGAGCTGGGTTTCAGCCACTTTATGGTTAGCCACCTGTGATGACAGGCCAAGATTTTCGTTCTTACAGAAGGAAGCATGTAGGAGCAGGAGACAGTAATGTGATAGTCATTGGTTTAAAGGCAGTAATCAAATGGATGGGACTAGAAATGAGTGAACTGTTGAATGGTTTGGGCTTGAGTCATTGTGTATTAAATAGAAGCAAAACAAAGCAATTTTAAGATAAGGTTATACTTAGAGAAAAAGTCATTAAACTGAGAAGTGATGAAGTCAGTAGAACTGAAGAGTTAATGGACATGAGTGTGAAGAATGTTTAGCAATCAATATTCCAAGGAAGGGGAAAATTATGGGGAAAAACTACAGACTTGAGTGAATGAGAAACACCCAAAAAAGGTTATCACAAATTAACAGAATCTATTAGAAATTGGAAGAAAAAAGCCAGGTCATCATAAGAAAGTTTTGTCTTAAAGAGGGTGTGTAAAGATGAAGGGCAAATTTGTGAAAGTCAAGTTGAGTTAGATGTGGCAACAGGTATTGAGGAAAACGAAAACATTCTTTAGCGACATAAGAGTTGTGAGGAGAAAAAGAGAGGTTAATAGGCAGTTAGAATGTAGTAGTATTAAAGGTGACGTAAGCATTACCAAATCTAAATGAGTGCTTTGCTGCAGTTTTTGAGCTCAAAGTGGGGAAGAAGACACAATGGATACTGGGCGTAGAAATAGAAGTAAGCAAAACTGTCAGCAAAACTGAACATAAAGCACTCAGTTTGTTGGGACTGGTTAACTTATTTCCCAGCATTCTGAAAGAACTAGGATGTTAGCTAGCAAATACTCCTAATAAATCCTCCGAAGGATAGGACAATATCTGACTCAAGCAGAGAGGGATAAGAAAGTTAGGATGAAGAGAAGAAGAGAAGTAATTAGAGCTAATAGAAATGATTGTAACGTGCAAAAAGGCAGAGCTAAATTGCAGACTGCTAAACTGAGAGTGAGAGATGTTCTTATCCAAGAATTGCAAATATCCCTGGATGAGTGGCAGGCAAGCAAAGAAACCAACTCCTCTTCTTGCTTACACAAATGTTTGAGAAAAGTTGCAAACATGTATTTGCAGCAACTGTCATTGCTATACAAGAAGATTGTATTGCCTTACTGCTGGAGAAACTGGTGTATAGTTTTTGTCTTTGGACAAATTTGGCAGAATTTGGACGGGAAATTGGGCAGGATCAGCTGCTTACAGCTGATTCCTTGCTGAAAAGATAGATGGTCTTCTTTTGTTATTTTTCTATTATTTGATTTTTGTAGTGGAAGATACAAAGAGCCAAACTTGATGCAGTGTTGCATGTGTTTTAAGTCTGCTGCTGTAGTCAAGTTCTAGAAACTTAAAGCATTAATTGTCAGGGGACTGATGTTGAATACTGCCTGTACTAATCTGTCTGGAGACAACTCAACGTATTTTCTGATGGAAAAAAAAAAGTACAAATCATGCAGCATTAGTTTAGAATTGATTCATGGTAGCATTATGGAAAATGCCACATTTTAAATAATCTATGATTGTAATGGCTGTATTTTTAGCGCTTAAGCAGTGGCAAGAAAAATCATTAAAAGACTGACAATAACAAACACAGATCCTTAAGGTTTAGACTTAGCGTGGTTTGTGTAGGCTGCTCCATATTTTGTTATGTTTTGTTATATTTATTTTTTTAACACATGCTAAAGAATGAGCTATGGTAAAAAAACATTCTCAGAAATAAAACATTTTTCCTTCTCACTGAAGAAAGCACTCAGCACAGACAATTTTCCATACCTGAGTCATTCCAACAAAGTTGTAAGTAACTGAAAACAGAGTCTTAAAATAGCCTGACGTTTCCTGTAGATATAGGTTTTGTTAGTTGTGTTCATGTAATTTAAAAAAAATTACATATTCCATGCTAGTTTAATGTACATCAGGTTAGGCATCAATAGAATTATTTCTACTTTGGTTGTTTTGTGTTGTTGGAGAGACAGAGGTGAAAAGTATCTAACTAGTGGGTTTTTAGATTCAGATCAGAAAGATGTGAAAATCTAAGGTAGAGCCATTTAACTTTATTGTATTTGTGTACTATGTGTTAAAGATGGGAATGTAAACTTGGCTAGTTCAAGAAATAGGATGTGTGCGACTTTTTTCTAAAATGTATTTTAAAAATTCTGGTTCCTAGAAACGACAGCTGAAGCTGATATTGATAAAGCTCCATCTTTTCTGCTTGAAAAATCTTACCAAAGAAATGCAGAGTACTGAGAAAATGGGAATGAGTGCCCTCTCTGATAGCAGATCCGCCCAAGTACTTTCATGTTTGCTTTGATTTTTGAAGTTGTAGTGGAATCAGGTGTGAAGGAACTTCACATAGGGAGAAATTGTGAAGGAAGTGTTTTTATGCCTTTGGTACTCTCCAGAAGAATACAGCAAAGAGGTGAACAACGTTGGTGCTGATAGACCATCAGAGAACTGGTGAAAGTAATTGTTTAGTGTATAAATGGCTTYTTAAAAAGATCTAAAGAAAAGTTTGAAGTAATGTCTAATCTTAAGGTTATTTTCCTTTCTTTAATACTTTGGTATTTCTGGCCTTCTAGATACAATATTGTGGCTCTTTGTTTACTCTTTCACTGATGCTGGCAATTTCTAACGAAAAACAGAATTGTTGAGAGTCATACTGGTAAAGCTGTAGTGGATGATTATACYTGGATTTTATGTAAAGTTAAAATAGGTGGTTCAGTGCATTTTAGCTGAGACAGATTTATTTTTATTTTATTTTATTTTTTAATACAGCTGAAAAATGTGGATCAAGCTATGGGACAAACAGAAGTCTGGTTTTCATAACTATTGATTTTATTACAAGCCGATGGTTGGGTTGTTTCATTTTTTTCCTGTCCTTTTTCCCCCACAGTCTCACATTTGTTAACAGTGAGCTCAAACTGTTCTACATGCAAAATGATCACTGTATGCTGTTGCTCTTGGTGGGGACAGAGGCATAAGCTGGAATAGTTTTTGCTGTTAGATATGAGATTTTCCTGTTATTAAGATGACTGCTGGCTTCTTTTATTTATCCTGAATCCAGACTTCATTCATGATTGCTTGATAATCTAGGGATTAAGCAGGGGAGTAAATTTGTCTAGGAAACAAAAGAAGGGGAAAAGAAAAAAGAAGACTCGAACAGTAATAGAAAACTGAGAGGTATGAGAGGTAATATGAGGTTCGGTTAGAAGTGAAGAGCAACAAAATGGAGTCTGGGTTAAAGACAAACTGGGAGTAGACAGGGAGTCACCCGGAGGCAGAAGTACTGCGATGGTGCATGAGGAAGTGAGAGTCAGCATTTGACAGGTAGGGAGAACCATTAAGAAGGGCGTTAGGGTATGTATCAGAAGTCTAAGGAAGTTCAGGGGACTAAGAGTTGTCAGGAACTGCAAGGGAAGGGAAAATGAGGCAGTGTTTATGCAGGAAATAGGATGCAGGTGGCACGGAGAGAGGACTGATGGGTGAAGAGGATCAGTACAGTAAGGAGACAGACAGGGAGTGTAGAGAAGGGATATAGTGATAGAGGAAAATAGATAGTGATACTATGGCTACATCCCAGCCTATAGTTGAAGTGAGAGGAAGAAGAGTTCTGCATGTTATATCCAGAAAGTGGGATGTAGGACTAAGTGTTATGCAGACTTTAGTAACTGTTGTACATATATCAAAATTAATTTTGTTTGGAGAGAGAAACTAGATTTACTTTATGGGTGAGAATTTGTTGATGGAGGAACTGAGATACAGCACTGTAACTGAATAGCTTTGTTCTTATAAGTAATGCTGCTTTGCAGGAAAAAAGCTTGGGCAGTGTCATTTAGTACTTTTAATCTAGAGTAATAGGCTTTGTTTTCAAGTGAGTAGGTGTTGGACAGAATTTGAAAAATTTGCTTCTTTGTATATATTAACTCTGTTTCCCCAAAATATTTACTATGGAAGCGACATATTTGTGCAGTGAAGTGTATTTCTTTGAAGTGTATTCTTTAATAGGCAGCTGTAAAAATTAACATGAAAGAATTTATACTATAAATTCTAGCATTTGACTTTTTAAACGAAAAAAAAGCCTCAAGAATTGAGGGGGAAGGCTGAAACTCTACTCCTTATTTTCTGGGAACAATGTGATGTATAGAACCACCTCCTGTTTGTAGGCCACTCTGCTATCCATGATTAAAGATCAGATTATCAATGTAGTGCTAGTCTGAAATCTATAATTCTGTCTAGGCATTATGTTAAGTATGCATGTAGATACATCAAAACAGCTGAAGTGATTAGAGCTGAACAAATTACTTTTACATTCCTGAAAGCTTTTTTCTACATTTAGAAGTCATGTTGAAAAAAGAAAGAAGTACTGAAGCAATATGATAGTGAAAGATTTCTTTCCTAGGATATGCAATTTAAAGGAAATTAATTATATTTTAGAGAAGGCAACTTAGAAACAAATGCATTTACTAATCATTTTAAGCCCCTTCAATCAAACAGGATTACTACTTGACTAAAGGAGTAAGAGTGGAAATTTCCTTAGCACATGCAAACACAGAGCCCCTGCTCTGTTGTCACATGCAAAACATGCAGTAGAGTCTTGCAAAGCACATGGTTTTTAATCGTTTGTTTGTTTTACAGTACTGTAGGTGTATGTTACACAACAACAACAACAACAACAAAATAACAGCAGAGTCCTCCCACACCCTGAGCTCTGTGTAGACTAGACACTAGCTGTACTGAAGGGAGTAACATTAAAGAAGCAATGAAGTAGTAAATCTTTTGTAAGCTGCTTTCTGTTTGGTTCCATTCATTCTTTTGCTTAACGGCTGTAGTTGTGGATGACATGCTTTTCTCATCCGTATTCTCAGTCAGTTTTTTTTTCTGTGTGCTAGGGATAGAGTGATGGTGTTGACCACTGCCTCCCCTGTCCCCCAAGCCATGTGGATGTAGTGATGGTGCAAGGACACAAGCTACTCAGTCACATACAGATGCAGCAGTAGGCATTCAACTCTTGAGCTTTGGACACTGGCCCTCTTCCCTGTTTCTTTTGAGAACACAAATAAAAACGCAGATAGGCTTGGATCTGGTCAGTCAGTTCTGCTCCTCTAAATTCTTCAATTTTAAATGCAGAGGTGGTTGAGTGGTTTTCACTGTTCAATTGTCATGTTGTGTATGAATTTATCTTCCTAATGCTCCTGTGGTATAAGGAAGTAATATTTACTCCATTTTATATACATCTTCTGTATACTTGAGCCCCCTAAGTGTTTTGGCAAAGGTCACCCTGTGGGGAAAGCTCTTATTTTTACATCAAGTATGATGTAATGACAAATGGATATTTTATATCTACTATTGCATACACTAATAATTGCATGATTTAAAATTCACTTATACCCTGCTTCCAGGAAGCTGACCTTAGAGATGTGAGTGCCTGAACTGTTAATTTTAGCTATAGTTAAATCTGTTGAAATTCCAGTAGAATTTAAGATTGGTGTTTTCAAGTTTATAAAGGTGTTTTGAGATGCCTGCTCTTGGGCACCTAAAACAAATGATAATATGCGACAACTTGGATGCAACAAATTCCCAAATGGGAAGTAATAGAATATTGTATTTATGGATTTATACGACAAGAACTCAAGCTTTTTACCGATAGTTACAGCATGGCCAAGCATCAATAAGATGAAATTAGTGCAATTTCTTTCTTTCTTCTAACCAAAATAGGAAGATACTAATGTTATCAAATGTTTGTTTGCCGTAAGTGCGCTAATCTTCTATTGGCATTAGCTGCTGTTAATTATGCTGTCATGCAGTTACTTTTGCACTGGAAAAAAAAATCATATTAATACTGAAAGACCATGCAGAGAATTTCAAAGGTGATATGCTACATGATAGAGAGCATAGAGTGGAAACCACCGGGTATAGTCTGGCAGCCTCTATATAGAGATAATTTTATAGTATTTCAAGAGAAAATGAATGTTATCATTAGGCACTGTGCTTGCATGTGAGAACTGGCAAATGAAACTGAAAGGTTAACTGTGCAGAATGAATTAAATTGTTGACAAAGGAAACAACTCATCAGTGAAGAAAACTAAGCTGTAGTAATCTAATATGCTTTCACTATTATAGGTAGACATGTCTTTCATAAATCTTACTCTAATAGTATTTCTTTCAGAGGAGAGGTGATACCTGATGTATTGATTCACCTCTGCTTACCCTAATTTTAGCAGCTGATTCAGTGTTCCTGTGGGAATACATGTGTGTGTGAGCTGGTCTGTCTGGTAGAATGTCATCCTTCTCTCTGCTTCTTCCAGGATCCCACAAGTGGGTCTGGTTACCTGTGACTCCTTCTTGTGGGCGTGTGATATATCCTAGAAGTTCCATGGCTGTCATAAACCAGACAGAGTTTGTGCCTTTTGTTCCCTTTCAGAAGGGCCATCTCATATGTGTGTGCTCAATATGCTTCTTAAAAACATATTTTTATTATTTATTTCTGTTGAGAAGCTTTCAGAGGCTTGTTAGGACTGAGGTTTGATTGTGCTAGATTGCTATAGGCTTTTTTCTTGGTTAATTTTTGTTCTCTGGAATTATTTGATATACTTCAAAGAAATGCTGTATGGGGAGGGATAGGACAATTTATGGCACCCAGCTGATCTATGTACACACAACACACACGTTTTCATTGTTAAGGTAAAGAAGTGCATCATATATAGGAAAAACTTACTAAATTACTTGGCTTTTCATTGTTTTATAGAGATTGTAACTGGGGTATCTGTCTGCTTCAAGTAGAGGGATTAAAAAGCCACTAAAACCAAATTAGATCAATGATATGGGGATTTTTGAGTATCTGGAAAGTGTTTCCTTTGTTGATTATTTCCATAAATAACCAAAAATTCTCTCTTCAAAAAGCTTGTCATATGCTGAATAAAAGGGCATTATGTTCTGCAAAGATTACTTCTTGTTGGCTCTGATGGTGTATAAAAGGATTTAATACTGGGAAAAGAATACCGAACTGAGGGAAATCCCAGCAGCCTCACTCAACCTGAGTGCTGCTGTGTGATATGGGTGGAGGATCAGCCTCTCCAGCAGCTGAGCTCCAAACCATAAAGGGCTTCTAGAGAAAGGTCTCTGCAGATTGAGGAACAGAGACTGTCTACATGGGTAAAGGGGTGATAAAGTTTACTTGGCTATTTGAGCCAGTTGTCATTGGAACTTTATCTTCAAAAGTGAGAAGGTGTCTTCTGGGATAAATGTTACTTTATTTTACATAATGATGTATGTTAGGATGTTGAAGCATACAATAGCAAATGCATGGATACTGATATCGGGAATTAGCACAACTGGAAATGAAACAAGAATTAAATAACCAGTAAGGGAGTTTTATTTACACACCCTTCGTTTAAAAATGATCCACTGTAAAGAATAAGTGCATTGTCTGTTACTTTGCTCATGAGAACTGTATTTAAAATCCACCCATTTTGTCCTTGAAAGTAGATAGCTGCAATTTTGGTGCTGAAGTTATGAAAAGAGGGAAAATTGGGATTATATTTCTCTCTATAAAAATAGATGACTGTAGGAGGTGGATATGTGTTTTGCAGAAATAGTTGATGTAAATGATCTCCATTCTCTTCTCTTAGTAAAAAGGTTTTCTTATAAAAAAGAAATGCTTGATGTTCCCTCCTGCTTAAGTATATGTTGCATTTCCAACTTTATGTAGGGAGGGAAGCATGCGGAAATTGAATGATTAACATACAGACACGGTACCTTATTTCGTTCAGTGTGCCAACAGTATCATGTAGTGACTTGTATTAATGGCTGACATTTTGTAAACTCTGAAACTCTGATTTGAGATTTCTCTTCACTGATGCACTGTTTTTTTCAGAATTCTGATTTTTAGGCTTTTTTTTTAAATAGAAAAGTCATTGTGCTTGTGCTCAGGTGTGTTTGTGTATACCACATACAGTTTCAAATTCTCCCATCTTTTACCTTTGCAATGGAATTACCTTTTTCCTACAAATACTAATTTCCCAAATCAGTGGTATTAGTTCTTTCTGCTATGCATACCCTTAGCTAGGTGCACGATAGTTTAGAGCGTAAATGTTTGCTACATTTTTCTGCCAGATAGACCACTGCTTGTTCAAACAGATTGCGTTGGCATTGTGCCCACAAGAACCACAAACCCAGATGCTGGAGAAATAATGCTTTTGTGGAAGGGGACTTTGCAGAGACAGTTCTGCCATAAACTCCATCCTTTTTATTGCATGTCTGTCTCTGTACTTTCACAGTCTCTTAAGTAGACAGGTCTCAAGCCTAAGAGCTAATTTATATAAATTAACTGTCAATAGCTATTGTAGAATATAATATTCTGGAACGTTTCTTCACATGTACACTCTAACTGAAGTAATTAGTCAAAAATAAAGTATGGTGGTTTTTTTTTTTATTCTGCAAGAGTGTGTTCACAATCTAGAATGCCTTGCCCCAGGCTATGCCCATCAGTTTTGTTTCACCATTTCTATCAATCTCTTTGAATGTGCCAGGTGATCGGTGGACAGAAGTTGGAGAGGTTTGTAGGAAAGGAAAAGAAGCTAATACATGGARGGAAGAAATGAAGACATAAGAAAAAGATTTTTGGAGTGGGATGACAAAATTTAGGAAGATTTTTTTTTTTTTAACCACCTTCTACAAGAGAAAAGTAAATTGAAGCCAGTAGTTCGTTTCTGATAGAAAAATAACAAACTAAGACAGAATGTCTGTGGATATCTCTGGTCTTTTGAGTCACAGAGGAGTAATTACACCAGGTATGAGATAAGCTGTGAAGAGACACCAGAGAGGCCAAAAGATTGTGCTTGCTGATACGGTATTCAGTACTTGCTATCGTTACTGTGTAAGAAAGACGAGTCCAGTTAGGCACAAGACCCAGTTCTTGCTCTGCCTCTTCCCAGTAATTATTTGATCACTTCTCTTTTCCTTACTAACTGACCAAGTTTCTTCCTGCATCCTTTTGTCTTTGCAAAGACTGTTGCTATTTGTGTTCAGCCTTTGCAGCAGCCACTGGCACTATTACTTACGCTGAAATACTGGAATGTGTAAAATAGGAAAGAATTTATGGTTATTGAATATTGACCTGATATTTTAATGCAAATTACTAAAATTGAGAGAGAGTAGGTTTCATTTTAAAGGTATAATGGTTAAGATCATTGTTTCTATTGGATCTAGAGTTACTATGTTAAATTTGATTTGTGTCTTTGTCAATAGATGTACAGTATGGAAAAAAAACAACACACGGGATTCTGTCTTGAGGATTATTTCAAATGGCTTGAGGATTTATTTGCCAAAATGCAGTTATTCTTTTTGCAATAGATCCAAGTGACTGTGTGTGTTCCAGTGAGCCCTTTATTTCAGGGGGAAAAAAAATCCAGCTACCCTGAGACTGTTCACAAATTCAGATCCAGTTCTGCAAACACTTTTAGCAAAAACCCCATCCAAATGAACAGAAATGTGGAAACAATTAATTTTAGCTTTCTAAAATGAAACTCTTGTGGATGAGAAGAGAGGAATGTATAAGAGACTTTTAAGTGTTTTAAATAATAAAAAAAAAAAATAGAGCGATGATGACGGCCTCTTCCTTCCCCCTCTTCCCTCACTACTTCGCCCAATACCCTGCAGTGCCGTCGTGAACACACTCTTATGGCGTTGGGAGAAGTTGAGTTTCGTTTTATCTTTCCCTTGTCTGGAGTCAGCAAACTTGGATCTCCTGTCTCCCTGGGGAATAGTCCACTGGGCTATTTGGTATTTTCTGCTTGAGGGTTTCTCAGTCTTTCCTTTTGAGACTGATTGCTTGAAGCTGGGAGATTAGCCGAAGGAAGGATCACTCAGTGTATTTTTTTTTTTTTTTCCTTTTGTTGCTACCCTAAACATCTGTTGTTGGCCATTACTGAGATAGGATATCGGGCTAAAAGGATTGTTGGTCTGATCCAGTATGGCTGTTTTTCTGTTTCTGTTTGTCTAATTATTTTCTGGGCTGCAAAGGAATAAGGCACTGTTATAAGGGCACTTGCATAATATACATATAGAGAGAGAGAGATAGAGAGAAATCCAGACTTCCGCTGTAAGTTGGACATAAAAGATGTTTACGTGTTTCTTCATTTCCATGTGAATCTGTAACCAGTGGAGCACAGGTATTGTCAATTTATGCTACTACTGCCCTGTTTTTCCCAATACCCCTTGGCTCTGTAAAAGGTGCCAAAATCTTCTTCAGGATGTTTAATTACTCCATTTCTGTTTTTTTGCTTTGTTCTCCTCAAAGTAAATACAATAAAAATAGAACAGTTTATTTTCTCCCCACTCCACTGGAAGGAGCAAATAATACATTTGGTTTTTCAGGCCTGCCTGAGATTTATTAAATATATTTATTAATTTGCACCACCCTATTTCTAACCCTTCCCCCCCCCCCCCCAGTTAATTGCGCAGAGCTATTTGGACAGTGTAGATTTTGGGGTTGATACTAGTTGTGAGATTCTCTTTTTGTGAAGCAACAATCAAGTGTTTGAATATTTTATTTCCCACTGGGCTTGAATCCTTCTAGGCAATGTGAAATGGGCCTGAACAGTGTTTTAAGTATTCTGGCAGATTGTGGCTTATGGTCTAGGATGTATAAGAGCATTTCAGGAAGTTTCAGTAACCTAGGTCTGATTTCTTTCTGGTAAGATATGTTTGGTTCTAGTTAGTCAGTACGTTTTATTGTTCAGACTAGAAAGCTTTGAAGCAGTTAAAATGAAATTTGGCCTTTGGCAAGTGAAAATGGACCTTGTTCCTACATGAGGATAAAAGCTTTGCTACTGATCTGTGGTAGTTCAGTGAGTCCTTCTCTCCCTACTGTAGTGTTCATTTCTGAAAGAAGCTGTTTTCTGTTTATTTCAGTATGTTTTTCCCCCTCTCTAATATACTTATTACTGAAATGTCTGTTGCTAATTTCTAGTGAGGCATGCAGAACTTCTTTAAACTTTGTGTAGTGATTTGAATTGCTTCTTTTACAGTCAATATATATGGACCTCAGAAGTGCCTTTACTTCATTACTGTTATTTTGCAATTCTCAGAGCCTGTAGCACTCCATATACCTAACGCTTGTATTAATGAATACAAAATGTCAAAAATACGTTAGCAGTGTGTCCAAACTATAGTTGGAATGGGTGCCATAATTTTAACAATAACTAGCTAGAACAAACTATGAATTCTAGTTTTAAAAAAATTGACACGTGTGTAATTTTAGTTGTTTTTGTGGTTTATATGATCATGTATGGTAGCTGAAGAGAGGGAGAAACTGAGTATACAGCAAGAAAAATGAAAAATTACATATAAACATCAGATTTTTCAATTGTAGCAAATAAATTTGGATGTCTTTTGTAATCTTTTCCACTGTATGTTCCTTGTAGGTTGTAACATAAAGCAGTTTTCAAACTAAATCATGTTGCTATGCCTTTTTAACGGAAATTAGATATTCACTTTGAAGAATACTGATATGAGCACCAAGTTTGATAATTAATTTCCTAGTGTTCATGTATTATAATCCAATACTGCCATTTATTTAGAAGTCTTGAAATTAATGTCAAGAGAACAAAAACAACACCAGGTTGATCATATCATGTTTGTCTTAGACTTAGAAATTTGTTTCTCAAACACTATGATCTCTAGATATGCAACAGCAACACCACATAGATTTTGATATAAAAATAAATTTACCTGAAAAATGGTCCCCAGGATTAGCATTAGAAAATCTGTTGTTTCTCACATAAAAGAAAATTTAATAGAAGGCATAAGAAATACTGTGTTCAGAGCAATAGTGGACTGACAAGGGAATGGTCAAGAAGGTCATGTTAACCTTGAGTTTGTGATTTAGTTCATGGTGCATATCATCAATTCTACAATAACGTAACTTCTAATGTACTATATGTACAGAATTTGTTTTTTTCAAGGTATTTACAGAGACTATTTTTAACAAGAGGGAAGTCTGAGCACTCACCAGCATGAATTGAGTGGGAGTGTGAAACTAATTTATATGGCCTCTTTGAGTATATTGTGCTGAAATAAACAGTTGCCAAAATAAAGTCTCACAATAGAGAGGGGTTTTTTTTGAGTCAAAACTGGAAACGTTAAATGAGAGGACAAAATGATCCCACCATATGAATTACGTCATTACTTTTCTTCTGGTTCAGAGGTTTACTGGGCATTTTAGATGAGTAAAAAGAAATACTAGAATGTGCAACATCAGAAGCCATTTTAAATTTCTCTGCTTCTGACACTACACTGAGAGTGCGCAGAACGGCTGAATTAGCATTTTGGCATATCTGTGTGTGCATAGATGTAGTGTGTACATATTTATGGCATTGACATACAAGATTAAAATCAGAAGTATGATAAAGCTGTATTTAAACTGATTTCTAAGTGCTAAGAATTGGACAAAGAAAAGAAAGAAAATATTAAGAATAGTACTAAAGACAGAGAGTAGCATTTTTTAATTTTATGCTGGAACGACTCTTTTGAATCACTAGTTGTGAATGGAGTCCAATGTCTTTCATTTAAGCAGAAAGCAAGCAATGCAAAGCCTCCTTCCCCATTTTTGGTCTCCAAGCAAGGCTAAAATACATCATCAGAGATGCATATTTTTTCAGTATTTTATCTGTCACTCTTCCATGCAGCATTATCAAAATATTTTACAAAGAAACACAATTATTAGAAGAAACTTCCTACGGGAGCAAATCTGATTCCTTACCACCATAGGCACCATCATATTATTTTTCAAAAAATGTGTTTGAGTTCCTCTTAAAAATGGCTAAATCTTTTTTTTTACCCTTTATTTGGAAGGCTTTCCAGAATCAGACTTGTTTTTCCCAATTTCTAGCTACAGTTTGTTCATATACAGCTTTTAATTATCTTTTCTTATGCTAACATTAGTTTCAGCTTAAATCTTTCTTGGTGTTTACACCTTTTTCTTTGTATCTCTTTGTTACCACCAGTAAGGAGTTCAGGTATGACCCTTTCAGTTCAGGAGAGACCAGGCTACAACCTGTCTGCCAGGACAGAGGTTTATTTAACTAAGCAAGCATGGGATGTGGGCAGGCAGCATCATGTTGTCCAGACTTATCCTATGGATCATTAGTTTCCTAGGTGAGATTTGGCCCACACATCCTTGGGTTACTGGGGATCATGAGATTATTTTCAGGAAGGTGGCTCGTTCTGCCTACATTTCAGATAAATCTTCTTTACATATAATCCTTATTGTGTAACAGACGTGCTGATTCCCTTTAGCTCTCTGGATGCTCTAGCTGATTTAAAATTTGCCACAGCTTATTCTGAGTAGTCTAATTTCAAAACTGTAGCAATGCAAGAAGAACTCTTTATTCCATTCCTTATTTCACATATTGATAGATGAAAACATCACCTATATTGCCTCCCCATTTTCCGACTGTAATCTTTCTGTAAGCATTTATCAGCATCAAATATCCAGTGATTCAGAGACAACCATGTAAGCTGGTAAGACCAAGGCTTTGGACCCACCCCTTTTTTTGCACTTGTTCTATTTTTTAATAGAGTGAGAGCATTGCAAAGAGTATGTAACATTCAGTAACTTTTTTTGTTTCCTTGTGAATGAGATCTCTTATAGGGTCATATTTTTGTTTTTCTTAGCTATATCACCTTGGCACCTTGTTTGTGGTCATTCTGTAGTCATCTGGTAAATCAAAATCCCTATCCTCCATATTTTTTTCTGACTGATCTCCCAGTTCATGTATGTATTTTGTCCTTGGACAGATGACCTTGCAGTCTTCACTGTTTCTTCCCATTATCATTAATCATACCAACTAATAGCAATAAATCCCCCATATTCTTCTAGAATGAAGCATAATTTATTTTTGTGACAATTTGTTCATTTTGTTAATTTCAATATTCTTTTAAGTTTCATGAGCAAGTACAAATGCATGGAGTACTGTAAGTCATAAATTACTTCAAATCCTCACTCCTTTTTTTTTTTTTTTTTTGAGTGGGAGAGGGAAGAAATAACATGTTGAATCCATGTTGGCTTGACACAAAAGCAGGACAGTTTGCTAATGGGAGAATTTTTCTGTGTTTTCCATGGATTTGAGCAGGATCATATACCTAAACAGAAGCTGAGCCAAGTCCTCAGCAACAAAGCCAGTGTCTTCTCAAAGTGATACTTAGCCTGTTTCAGTCATGTTGGCTCCCTGGATGTTTCAGATCAGCAGCATTCTGCAACCTCTGTGCTCGGCTGTCACCACAAAAAGGTGGTACCAGTTTCCAGACAAACTGAACTTACAAAGCCTGTTTTTATTGTGGCTGATGGATATGTGAAAAAAAAATTGAGACTAATGTAGTAAAAAAAAAAAAAAAAGAAAGAAAGAAAAAAAAAGCTGGTGGAGCTAACAGGATAATAAAAGTGGTTGCTTCACTCATGCAGCCATTTGTCTGATTCTTGTTCAGAAATGTTCTTCAGCAGGAGCACTCATGTCCACTGCTCCTCTTGTTCATTCCTGCTTTTCCATTGTCCTTTCGGTCATGTTGTGTTGTATTAAGGGGCTTTCTGGTAGCCAGAGTTGGAAAGTTGACCCAGCTGAAAAATAACTTTTTCTTGCATCATTTTAAACACAGATTGCTTCTCTGCTGTGGTTTACCCCGCAGCCCCACAAACACTTGTACTGGCACAACTCAAAGGCAGGAAGGGGAAGAAGGGAGGACCCAAGTAAGCCTACCCTGGCTGCCCCCAAAAATATTCATCAAATTATGGCCTTACGGTTTGGTTGCTCTGTTGTCCTCAGTACTGTCTGTGGGGTTTTTTTTCCTGTCATCCTTGTTTTTTATTTCTATGTGAAGCAGCTGGCTGGGATAGCTAGAGACTGGATTTGCAGTCGCCAGTATGTTAGTGACACTAGCTGTTGTTCTTGCTGGACCCTGGCTTATGCTTTTGCTTTTCTACTCCCTAATCCCAGTGAAAGCAGGAGATGGTTGAGAGATTTTGGCAAACCAAAATGACGACTTTGGTTGGGGGAGAGGAAAAAGCTGTTCCCTTGCTTGACAGTCTGTGCTTTCTGATTGAGGCAGTTACAGGCAGACTTTTTGAAGGTATCTAGCTAGAACCCTTCCCTCAGGAGTATGAGGAGTTCCTAATTCATCTCATACATTCATCCTTCCAACAGTTTTCTTTTTGGAAGAAATACTGTCTTTTTTTTGAAGAGGTACTGTGTCTTTTTTCCAGAACTGAGTTGCAGAGATTAAATAATTTATCAACACAAATCTAAGACGTGGCTGGGAACTGAATCTATAACTTTTAAGTCTCTGGCCATCATCCTTCTCTTTTGAAACGTTATTTGTAATGTTTGTAATTGGAGATGTTCCTTTCTCTTGGTCTCCAAGAGGGTAATAGCCCTCTGATGCAGGCTTTGATGAAATTATCGTTCCTTTGTAGTCAGCTGATGAGATGAGTGCTTTTCTGACGTTATTCTTAGAGCTCACCTTTAGACACAGTGAAGTAGTTTGCTTAGCGTTACTTCCATTCAGATAGGTCATTATTCTTAACCTTTGAGATTGCACTGTCTATGAGTTTGTTTTAATGGGTGCAGTTCAAATTACTGAACTGGATGAATAAAGCTCTATGTGACTTTTATAGGCTTTCTTAGGGATTTTTCCCTTGCTCTGTACTTCAGAACCCCAGGTAAGAAGGGCTCTGCACTTCTGCTAATATAATTCCGATGTGAACTCTTAAGACATGGAAGGTAAAACTTGCACTGGGTGTAGTAGTACCTTGAGGCTGTAATGTTAATGTTAAGGTGGCATCTAACTCTGATTTCCATGGAATGCTGCAAAGATTTTTCCCAGCTATTTGTGGTCTGAATGAATTCAGTTTAAGAACACTGTCTTAAATATGATTGATATTCTTTGTTTTTACGTTCAGTATGTTAAAATAATCAGAAAGAGTCCTAGGAACTAACTTTTATGTATTGCTTCACTGATACAAATGATTAACAATAAAACAACAGTAGGATTCATTGCTGGTGCAATTTACTGAAATCTTTTGAATGAAAGCTGGAATGAATTTGGTGCTTTTTGTTTTATTTTTTAGCATGTATCATACTAAGCAGCTCTTGATGTAATATAATCTGTAGTTTTCAGTATTGTTCTTCAGTAAGGTCTAAAGACATCGCCACCTCTGAAACTCGTATTTAAATTTTCTTGCAATTTCATTTCTTAAAAAAAAAAAAAAACAAACTTCATTTGGATAACCATAAGTCTGCTTCTCTGTTACTGAATTTTGGTCTGCTCATATTTCACTTATATTTAGTAATGGTTGCTTGCTTCCACTTTTTTGTTTGAAAGGAATTGGTTATAAGCGCTTGAATATTCTGGACAGGACTTAAACTTGAATTTTATATTGTGTTGGTGAAAGTTTTCATAGCAATAAAATGTGAAAGACCAAGTTTTATTTTTGAGAGATGTGCAATCTATTTTGTTCAGTACAGCAGTCAGAAAATTCATATGGCTAGGAGTGCAATTAATTAAATTATCCACGAAAACCAAAATTAAATTCCTTTTTTAATATTCTGCCTGGGGAAGTGACATTGCTTGTTTCTTCAGCAATGTCAAAACATATGATGGGTTGAAACTGTTTTAAGCTTCTTTAATAATTTAACGTAGGAAAAGGATTGTGTAACTGCTTTCATTTTGGAATATTAAGCTATTAATAAAACTAGATGGTGCTGGGTGTAAGGGATGCTGATCATCAGCGAAAGAGGGAAGATGTATCTTTGTGGTCTAGTGGTTGGGATAGGTTATATGGATGGGAGTGGGAGTGACAGTGACAGGCAAGTAATTTATTAATTACAGATATAAAATTAATTAAGATTATAGTGTTATAATTGCAGAAAGTTTCCAGAGCACAGACTCACCAGAGGGTGAACCAGTATTTCACATTAATCTTTCTCTTTTGTTTTAGGCTCTGGATGTTGACCGAACTGTTCTCTATAAAATGAAGAAATCTGTCAAAGCTATAAACATATCTGGTCTGGGTAAGTAGATCATAATTCCTGGTAGCCTATGTCAGTGAAACTGGAGGATTTAAACAGTGAATCATTTTAGTGAATCAGAAATGGTTATATGGTTAACTCTGAGAAAAGAAAAATTTGCATTTTAAATACCAGTCTTGAACCAGCTGCATTACAGTGAGCTCAGTAAGGGTGAAATTTTGTGAGGCAGCTGAACATAGCTAACTAGCTTACTGCTACCAGATGGGGAAGTCATGTTCTGCTCAGGTCTGGGCTATGTGCTCCTTCTGCCACCCCTGGTGGTCGACAGATCCCTAGATGAGATTTTTAGCTCACATAAAGCTATACATCAGTCAATTTACATGAAGTTAGGTGAGCACCTGAAATGGGAAGGCATATGATTTAGAGCTGGGGACATGGGAGGTGTGAAATTACCCTTTCTGGCAGCAATTAGAAGTTACATTGGCTCTGCTGCCTTGTGAAACCTCAGCCTTACTGGTGACTTCCAGTTATGTATGTTGAGAACTTCATGACAAGAGAAAGTTGATGAGGTGCAATTTTTTATTGTCATGACACACAAAATCAGATATTTCTCTGACAAGGAGTATAAAAATACAAAGAACCATTACTGTGTGCATTTTTGTATGTGCTCCAATCTCATGGAGTTTTGTATGTTTATGTTCTTTGACAAAATAAATGAAGCTTTTGTTTTTGTGGATCAGCAGCAATAAGAAACAGCATTTCATTGGCTTTTGTTCTCACTTTGTAGTTCATAGCAATTAGTGCTAACAAAACCTATAGTATATGCAAAGTAGATAGGGCTGACAAAATCTTGGAAAGCCACCAATATCTGACAGAACTTGTGGGCATGTTGGTGTTCAGATAAAAAATTGTAACAAGAAGTCCTGTTGTGGTCTAATTCTCACCAGCTTTATTGAAAGGAGGTTCCTGCTTGCCTAAACTAATGAAGCTGTTATCTTTGGGTTGTGCAGGGCCCAGTTTAAGATTCAGCTGGAGCTGTGCCATCTTTTACATATTTGTTTGGCACTCTTTATTCTGGCATTTTCTAATTTTTGGGTGCTTGACTATGACTCTTAATCAGTGTTCTTGTTAAAACGTTGTAGAAATTCACTACGTTTTTCTCATTAAAATCACTACCTTGTGTAATTTTTAAATTTCATGATGCGCAGTCTTGACAATAAAGGTTTGAAGGCATCTCTTCCACCAGCAGAAATATCGTTAACCTAGCCACTTCCCAGAACTTCAGGTTTATTTCCACAAAACAAAATTGTGTGCTCTGCACTCACAAGAAGACAGTTATTGTTTTCTTTAGTATGGGTTCTGTGTGTGCTAAGTGTACCTGTTCTGGGGTTTTGTGTGTGTGAATTTAGAAACCATTATGGAGGATTGGATAATGACCCCAATTTGTACATAATTTAGTTTCTTAATTGACCCCCCCAAAAACCCCTCAACCTCCCCAAACAAACCTTGCTCAGATTTGATTTGGATAGATTCCAAACCTTCTGTTTGTAGGAAAACTTCCAAAATCCATCAGGAAGGGTGAGAAGAACATGGAGGGGGGGGGGGTCCATTCAGGTTTGTTAGAAAGTATGAAAAAACACTATTTTCTCTCCTTCAGAAGGACTTCTGGAGCACCAGTTCAATTAATAATATTGCTGTAATAACTGCCATAAATGTTCTGCATAGGGAATATCTCAGAGCTGCTGCTGAACTGCTGTTTTGTTATCTGGTACATAGATCCAGAAGCAAAGTCCCAGTTTTGGGGGATACTGTGCAGAATAGAAAGCTCTTGTTTCCTGGAGGAAAAAGTGTGGTTCAACTGCTGATTGCCCCTCTGGCTACAATTAACAGTAGCAGCCTGTTCACCTTCTTTTCTCGCAGTAGCAACCTTCTTTTGTTCTTATATGAATTATGCCCTAACCTCCACCCTGACATATGATTAAATAAGCTCAGCTGGATGCAGAAAGCAGTATGGAAATAATTTACCTTAATGAGTAGCTGGAGTGGAGTTGTGTCCTGCCAAAGCCTGTTCTGTGCTGTCTGTGCCAGTTCATTCAAAGCTTGTTCAGTTTTATGTATGTCACACAATAGTATTAGATGTGCGTCCTTACTTCATCCTATAGCTCAAACAGTAGAAGGTTCATTAAGTGCTCAGCTGTTGATGTTGAAGAGTAATAGTTATGCTAACATACAGTTAGTTATGCTACTGCTTAGTTTTTAGATAGTTTGCATGTAGTTATTCGATCTTCTTTAGGCTCCAAATGCAAGCACCCAAGGTAGAAACCTCTAAAATGAATGCTGTTTGTGTAACTTCAATTCTGCACATACATTATAAAAATCTTTAATTACATGATGTTATACTACTACTCCACAGGATTTTAGTCTCATTTGCTGCAAATTAAGGAGAATTTGTAGCTACTTGAGAAGTAAAGTTCCTGAATGTCTTTCTAAATAAAATTGATGGGGGATGTGAACAGACAGGCTTGTTTGGAAGTTGGCATTCAGTAGGTTTATCAAATGGGTTGTATAACTAAATACACAGAAATACTGAAAAAGGACATGGCAGCATGAATCCTTTGGATATCAAATGTGTTGGTGTATACAAATGGACTTAAAATGAAATTGGATCGTTGCTTGTTTGAACTAACAAATTAATCCTCTCTAAATAGTCTTCAGGGCTTCTACCAGCCTCAGGCAGAGGCCAAGAAAGATTCTTCGTTCTCAGGCGTACGTATTTTGGTTTCTAGGGTGTGCTTTTTTCTGACTTCCTTTGAAGCTTTAGAAATTGGGCACAGCTAGAATGAGAACTAGGTAGCATAATGCATAATTTGGTGTTGATTTTCTCAGGTGCCAGGTTGGTGTACCTTGCCCATGTGCTCAGGCTTAACTTAGTCACTAGCTTGGGTTCAGGAAGAATTTTTTTTCTTCCCCAGATCAAACTGATAGAGACTTTTTTTTGTCCGTCTACACTAGCAAGTAACTCGGTGTACTGGGAGTGAATCATAAGGCTGAGGTCCCTCAGATCTCCATTATATTTGAATAAAGGGAGCCTACATTTCATCTCATCCCCTGAGCTGCATATCCACACAACACATGTAGTTCAAAGCTTTCTGAAGAGCAAAACTGTTAGGTGTGCGCTGGATGACTTGTGGCAGTGCAGCCTACACAGTGATTCAGAAGCTACAGTCTCCATTAAGCACTGCAGCACTTCAGTGATAGAGCTTCTGCATTAGTTGTCTCAGAAAGCAATCAAGCTTTCATGAACCAAAACCGCTTACCAGTGGTAAACGGAGACTGGTTGGATTTGCTTCAGATCCTCACTACTGAATCAGAGGGCTAACACGAATACAGCTTTTGTCCTCTTCTGTAATGTTGCGTGTAGTCTGTTTCCTAGGATGACCTGAGTGTTGTCTTTGATGTATTTCCTGCTGCTGTAGAGATTCAGGACTCCAGCAATACACTTGATCTCTTCTTTTTCTTTGCTCAGCACACAGCATTTGCAGCTTGAGAGTTTATAAAAGACTAGAAGTTCATTATAGGAGTTGGGAATTGTTATGTGGTCCCCAGTATGGTGCTGAAATATTGTGGCTCTTTCTAAACTGGGTACTTCTCAGATGATTGTCTTGTTCTGATGACACAGATTGTTCTGTGTGCAGTATGTAGGTGGATATATGCCAGCCAGACTTAGTGAGATAATTCATACTTGTAGCATGACAGTGTCAAAATCTAAATAATAATTTCTATTGACAAGTGAACATTGTKAGCAAGAAATTATGTGAATTATTTTTTTAATTCAGTCATAACTTTTGCAATCCCTTATCTACTGACAATATTTTCATGTTTTGCTCTTTTTGAAGCTCATGTGGAAAATGAAGAACAGTACACGCAAGCACTGGAGAAATTTGGAGGCAACTGTGTTTGCAGGGATGACCCAGATTTGGGAACAGCATTTTTAAAATTTTCTGTGTTTACAAAGGAATTAACTGCACTCTTCAAAAATTTGGTAAGAATTACCTAGAGAAAAAAAATGTTAAAATTGTAATGCTATTACAAAGGATAATGCATACAGACTGCTCCCATACATTTGATTAACTTGCTGAACTACAGGAACTCTTCATGTTGAGGACAATTTGTGTTTTGGTGGCCACTGTTTTTTAAAAAGAAAATCTTGGCTTAAGGAAATGTGTCATGCCTTGGCCTTTTCCCCTTTCAAAACTCCAAAAAAAAAAAAAAAAAAAAAAAGCCTTCTTGCAATTCCCACAGCTTTATGCTTCCCCCAACAAAGCATTTATAACATATATTATAAAACACACATGCAAAGTTGCTTTAAAATTGTAAAATCACAGCTTGGTTTACTCTGTGTTCATGTTTCTTTTACTTTACTTTTCACACTTGCTGCTTGTATTTGTCAAGAGGAATTTTAGTGTCCCCAGAAGAGAGAATTTCTTGCTTCTCAGGGAAGAGAGTCAGGAAAAAGAAATCAAATGTAATGCTATAATGACAATAGTGTCCACTAGGGACCAATCCTGCAACTGAAGCCAGTAAGACTTAAAAGCATTCTTCAGTGAGCCAAATGGGATGGAGCCAAATGGAAGAACAGTAATTTTAATTACGGGTGGAGAATTTTTGGCCTCAATTTCACATTAATCAGAGGGCGTAAATAGAAAAGATTCTGACTGCATCCTGACATTTCCCATGTTTGAGTAAGTCCCAAATTTACTTGGAGCCACAGAACTTTTAAACTAGGGGTGAGGGAGTGGAGATGACCCAGATTCCTACAAGCATTTAAAAGTCTCTGTCTGCTGAAGTCAATGGGATGTAGACACATTAAATGCTTTTGTGAATCTAGACCAAATGTCTGTAGTTTGCAGCCAGCTGGTCATAATCCGTTCTTTGGGGAATGTTTCCAGCTGATGTGATTTAGGGCAGTCCCACTCACTCCCTGATGCTGTCCTCTCCTTTTTCCCAATCATGATATTGGTGAGAGAGAATCTAGCCCTAAATGTATTTATCAGCAGTGAAATGTGTTTCATATTGGTCTTACTGATTCGTACAACTGCAGATATACAAATAGTATCTGAGATTCTGTATCGTAAGAGGCATCCTTACTCTGTGTGAGTCAGTCACTTATCCTGAGTAGTCTACCTTGCAGGGGTAGGCTGCTCATATGGAAAGGGAAATAGAATGGGTCTTCTAATTAATACCTTCTGTTGACTAAAACAACTCTCTATCATATTTAATTGCCAAATGGTGACTTCATTAGAGAAGTGGATCTGTAAAATGCGATGTCTAGTAGTTTTAAAAAGCAATCCGCTAAAATCTGCACCCTCTCCCCAGAAAACCCTTTTAATGTATTGTATTTTTAAGAAGATATGTAAAAGCTAAAAAAAACTACAGTTTTACCAAAAACTATTTGTTCTCTTAAAAATAGTAATTGCTATCTTTGCAAGATATTTCTGAAAAGAGTAACTTTCTTCCACAAATTGGAAAGCAAATTAAGGACAAAGTACTTGTCCACAGGAAGTGTGATGTACTTGGACCAATTAGACTAGTGAGAATTATGTTTCATCAGTTGCATCTTTTTATGCAAAGCTATTTATTATTTTTGTCTTATCCATGACATAGTTTTTTGTGTGTCTTATCAAAGAAATATTTCTAAATCTTTTTGCTGTGTTCTGCCTTCTCACTGTCAACAATGTGTTTTTGCTTCATTTTACGTATATAAGAAATGGATATGTCATGAGATAGTAGCTGTCTCCTGTTTTTCTCAGGTTGTGGTTCTGATTTTCTCTATTTTTAAAGTGTAAAATAATTTCATATAGTCATGAATGTGATGTTTTTTCGTACGTTTCAATAGCAAAGGCACTTTCTCTTCTCCGTAATACTGGCTGGTGAAGGAAAGGTCTCTGTAATGTTCCACTTTTTCCTAATTTGCTTCATATTGTTGAGATTTGAAGATTTTTATTTTCTCCTGACTAGCAAGGGAAAACTGAAGAAATAGAAGAACCTAATACTCCCTGAATTTGGTGTCTTTTTAGGAAAATAGTTCTGTTTAAAAAGAAATATGTATAAAAAGAACGAGTAAACTTCTCTATTGCTTGAAAATAACATATTTATAAACAAGGTTTATAAACTTATAAAAGATTACTAACCAAATTATGATTTTATTTAACTTTACCTATTAGAAATTAATACTAATGGAATAAATTGTTTGTAACTCTGGTCATTTTGAAAATCAGTTCAAAAGTTCACTGATTTAAGTCTATTTTTCTAAGACATTACAAGGGAGTTGCCTAGYGTAAAAAATACTATACAGTAGTTGGAAATAATTTGGGATTCCTTTTTGTTATGATCATAGTCTTACATGAAGCAAGCCCCATGCATTCTTATGGTGTTGTGAAATATGCAACTCTGAATGCTTTAAGCATGTTGGTGCTAAAAAACCATTGTTCTCCTCCCATCTTTCTTTATAGCACCCAACCTGCTTCGGTTAGAAATAGTTTCATCAGAAGTGTAGCCAGGGACATTACAACCTGCTGCTGTTAAAAACCATTCTGAAAGATGTTCTTTTTAAGTAGATCTATCCCTTAAGTTTCATAGGGCACTTAATTTCCACAAAAGATTTTAGCTGAAATGAGWGGGGAATGTGCAAGGAGGTGAGAGGACATGTTCAGGCTGGAACAGATGCCAAAGCTATTAACACTGGCAAAGCTTTAGGGCTACTGTCAGGTTTTGCTTTGTCATATATTTTGATTTTGTTTCTAGAAGCTGATATGTTCTGTCAGCGCTTGGCTTGGGTGGCATTTAGAGCTGTAGGTCTAAGGTGTTTCTGCAAAAAGATTTTCCTTAGTCTTGTCTTCAGTAAGGTAAAGGAAAGCCATTATAGAGCTGTTCTACTTTAACAAAGCTTTAAATTCTTTTTCCCCCTATCATTTTAAAGGTTTCCTGAAGACTTTGATCTTTTCATGGACTTTTCAAGGCATCAGAGTTTTAAAATATTTCATTTTCTTGGAATCCAGTTATTCAACTGTAAACTTTTCAAGTTAAAGTTCAAGTCTTGGAGCTGCTTGGATTTTTATGTGTGCTTTGCTACGCTTCTTTTATGCGTGCACTTCTAAATAGCATAACTAACGCAACATAAAACTAAAAACAATTTCTGAAGAACTCAGATTCTTCAAATTTGAAATGATTTATAAAGTAACCATTCAAGAGGAGAAATAAATCAACAATTTTCAGGTAGTTTATATGGCACTTGCTTATAATTTTAAATACTTTGTCTTTCTAACAGATTTAGTGTCAAGTGGTAATAGGTGTGAGTCTTTATATGAGAAATATTAGGACAAGGAAAGGTTCATCACAACATGTTTGCACTTCAAATATTTTTTCGTTTAAATCCTGTTCTTAGACTGTTCTGCAGAGAAGAAACAAAATCTGTAATTGCCTGTCATCTTCGTCAATACTTCCTGAAAAGAAGTTTGATTTGTGAAAATGAAGTAGCTATTTAACACATTCCATTTTCTTTAGCTGTCATTCTTCTACATATTCTTGTCCTTCATTTATTTAAAGTCAATGCTAATAAAAAATGCTGGATTAAGAGGAGTGGAATCTAGGAGCTGGGAGGAAGAGATTCCATGTGAGAAATTATTCTGTTAATAATCCTTGGATTTTTAGCCAGGAGAAATTTAAGGACAATTTAAGGAAATTTAAGGGCCTTTTCCTAGGTGCTTGGAAAAGCAAGACGTAATAATTCCTCTTTAGATGGCATAAGTTCAGCTCCATCTGGAATGTTATGTTTATTTCTTTGCCAAAAAGATATTGATCCAACTGGAAGAAATTCAGAGGACAGCAACTAAGATGATCAGGGTTTGAATAGGTTGATTTATGAAGAAAGTTTAAAAGAAATGGAAGTGTATGGTTTGGCTCAAAGATAACTACATGATTGTGGAAGAGGAAAATAATAAATTGCATATAAATGGGATCTAACTGTGAAAAGTTTTAGATGAAGAGTCCCGGAGAAGGCAATGAAAACCTATCACTTAGATGTTTTAACCTACATTAGAAAACATGCAATTGGGAATTCTCCTCCATTTGCAAGGAGGATGGGCTTGGATAACCTCCTTTGCTTTTACAATTCTACACTTCATGCTTTTAAGAATACATTAAAAAATACATCTTCTGCCATTTTATGCTTGTTTAGTAAGTGGTGTGTCTCTGTGCATTTTCTAATAGAGAAGTTCCCAGCCTGTAGTCTATGTATTGGTGGTGGTACGTGGACCGCTTCCAAGCAGCGCATGGCAGAGGCTCTCAATATCTTGGGTGAAGGCATTTTCTTGGGCAGCTGAGTGAGCAGCTCCATGCGGGCAGTTAGTGCTATTCAGTTCCTCCTCCACTGGAGTCAGTTACCCTATGGCGTATAGGGGTCAGACTAGATGATCTCTGCACGTCCCTCCCAGCCTCGACCTTTCTGTGATTCTGCATACAGGCACCCACATGGTGCAGGCAGTGCCTGGTCGCTGGTGACCGTACCGAATGTCCTGCACTGCGTCCCGCGGGCATGTCTATGCACATCTGTCACTGTTTGTGTGACAGGACACAACACAGCAGCAGGCTGGGCAGGGGGGAGGATGGAGAGAGGTAGTGCTGTGACCCTTTTTTGGGGGGGAGGAGGGGGCTAGGGTGCAGGAATGAGGCATGCTGCACAGCTGGAAGTTTAAGTTACAAACCTTTATCTTGTATGATTTTCTTAATAATCTTGTGGTTAGATGCTTAAAAAGTTAAAGTTCAGGCGAATTGCAGTGTATGTTCTGATTTTCACTCACTCCCTGCTGATGTTAATTGGCCACATTGTGCTAAAGCTTGCATCAGTGGGAAAACTACTGGAAAATATTCGATCCAATAGTACCTGCAATAAAAAAAAAAAAAAGGAAATTACTTACCAGCAGGCCAGACTAGCGGCACTCATAAACAGCCAAGTTCATTAGTGGTTGAAAAGCCCATAGCTGAATACATGACATACATCTAGAATTTAGTAATAGCTATAGGAGTCATATCTGTTAGATATGAACATAGATATTAAACACTGTTAGAGTGTTTGAATGCAAATACAAAACATCTTACTTTTTGTTTAATATAAAAATGTTTTAAGGTCCACTCTGTTTATCTCTGTTTAAAAAGTATTTAACTTCTGAAGGAGTGAAAAAGTGTGGGGTTTTTTTGTGTTTTTTTTTTTTTTTCATTTTGGATTTAGCAAACCACCTATTGAAGTACTGCAAGCATCAGTATTCCAAACTGTTCTGAAAAAGACTCATTAAAATAAATAGGAAGTTTAGCAAACTAAGAACGTCAACATTTGGCCATATGCTCTTAAACTGTTTGAAATCTTCTTTCCCCTTTGCAAATGTTGCCTTGCCTGTAGCCTCTACCATCGCTTCTGGCAACTGTGTGTTTGTTTATTTTTACATTCTCCCTCCTGACATTTCTTTTTCTCCACCTCTGAGTCTTCTCCAACTTACGAAGTTTTAATTTATTATCCTGTCTCTGTCATCTTACCTTGTTGGAAGCTGTCAGAGGAAGCCTGTGAGTTTGTCAAAGCAGCAGTGTTGGAAGTGGAATCCAGGTCAAATTATTTTTTTCTTCCTAAACATGTGGAAGTTGCTAGTGTTCCTCTGCCATAGGATGCCTTTAATTCCTCAGAAGCATTCCTGCACGTTTGTGCATGTCTCTTTTTTTAATATGTTTTTAAAAATCAAATAGTCAAAATGTAGAGGCATCTTTGATTCAGTCATATACATTTTAGCTCCCTGTGTGCACATGCAGTTGGAGCAGCAGCATATTAATGCTGCTTTGTGTGCCAAAAATGAGTTTATATTTTTAGATAGTTTAGCTTAAGCCTCTCAAAAAAGAGGAAGAAAAATGTAAGATCGATCTTCTGTATCCTACTTGCTGATTTATAAATACGAGCAAGTATGCTTTGTCTAACTAGGTTAATAATGACAAGTTCATGCATTATATATGTTTGCATTTGTTGCAAGTAAAGTAGGAGCATAGAGAATGCAGTAGACTGAAAATGATATACAGGTAGCAGCACACAGAAGGAATTAATTTGAATTATTCTCCAAACATTCTCCATGCTTTTTAAAAGAACCTACTTTTTTGTCCTAATCTTTTTTCAAAGTCTCTTCAGGATTAACTAATTGTACCTAGGGGCATGTGTTTAGCTACAATGACTTGAAATTATAGGAAATATCCAGAGCTGTTTTGAAGGCTGGTTGATGTCTATATAAATATGTCTGTGTTAATAGTTGAGGGTGCTGCATTTTTTCTTTTCTGACCTAATGGAAAAAACAGTTCTCTTCAGCCTGCTGTTGAGAAATGCCTTACTCTCAGTTTGTGCCAAATCATCTAAATTTGAAGAATAATTAAACAGAGGCTATGAAAGCATTGATCTTTAGGTTAGACCTTTTAATAATAATAATAAAATAGAAGGAAAATCTTGCATAGGATGAGATCTTAAATGAGATCTTTCCTGCTTCTCCTTTTCCTCTTGGTTARCCTCTCTAGATGAGCATGTCCATAGTGTGGGAGGATACTATGCTTTCATCTGTCTTTTTCTGAAATTGTTATTTTTTACCTAAGTTTTGTGTGATTTAGGCCTTTGCACTTACCTCCTATATCTACAAGATAGAATTCTATTAACTTTAAACATGGTTGTGCTGGTATGCAGATACTGCAGTACTGCTGAGAATTTACTAGGTAGATGGTTTCCAGCACTGCTGACTAACCATGTCTAATGTTGCTCATTCAATTTTTATGAGGATTATTTTAAAAACAAACACAGACAGTTTAACTTAACTTCTTGATTCTAAAGGACCTTGATTGAGTCCTGCAGCTTTTTTGGGAGGAGGCAAAGTAGAGCGGAGGAGGGTAGGAGAGGAAATGTGATTTGTGGTAATGGTTTAATAGAACAGATCTTCTGTATTTTGTACACCTTCCCATACAGAGGCAATCTAAGCTTTAAAATTTGCATAGGTTCACTTGCTCTTTGGTCTCCATGCTGAAATTTCAAGAAATTGTAGTAAGTTAGTACTTGGGAAGAGGAAGAATTTATTTTATTTTTTTTAAATGTGGAGCGCTGCTGAGTGTGAAGACCACTGAGGATAGTACCCCTGAGCTTGTTCTAGTGAGGCCACTCAGTAACTATAGGGTGGTAACTGTGATTTGTATTTCTCCAATCTGGAGAAATTGAAGCATTACAATTGGGAAATATGTTTTTCTTGAAGTTCCTGTGAGCATCATTCCTTTTCTGGCTAGCTTATGCTGAAAAGGACTTGGACATTCTCGAAATTGTTCCTTAAGAAACCGAAGCAATTTGTTACATGATGCAAAGTTCTTTTTGTACTTTGCACAATTCTGAAAGTCCATCTTCAAAATAAGTATTTCTGTGCAGTGCCTGGCTTCTTGAAAAAAATCACATTTTAATAAAACATCTAACAATAATAATAAAAAAGAAACCCACTCAAAAGCAACCTTCACCATACTACTACAAAAGTTATTCTGATTTTCTTCCATAGAGTGGTTCTATAATACATTGTTTATTACTCTCCAGTGCAATCTATTTGGATTGTTGTAGTTTAAACTCTGTGCCTAGACATCATGGCCTGAATCATAAAGAATGGAAATGAAGCCTTTCATTTGCTGGTATATACTGCTTAATGTCTTATTCCTACTGTCTTTCTTCAGTCACCTTCCTATCAAAATATTATGGTACAGATACTCTATCTAGAACTATGATTATTTTACTGTTGCCTTCTTTTGAATGAAGCCTTTTTCTTCTTGACTTGCTACCTCTTAAATTCCAAGGTGTCATAAAACACTTATTTCAAAGTTTGTACGGAAAGATAAATTAAGACAGATATATTTCTTTCTAATACATGCAGAATATCTAAACAATCTGGCCACTATCTAGCTTTTTACAAGCCAGAGATCTTCCTCTTTATAATGGATTGTAATTTATTCAATCAGTATTCCTAATGATTGTTAATAGAACTTCTTTCAGAGTAAGATGCTATGTAGTATGAGAACAACAGATAGGTTTTATCGAATAGGTCTGAAGAGACTGGAAAATAAACAAGATTAATTTAAACTATGCTAATGAACTTAAAATACATAAATGCAGACAAACTGTATCATTGCTTTCATAAACAGAGTGAAATCAGACAATGTAAAAATTAACAGTCTTATTTTGCAGTCACTGTTGGATGAGATACCGTCAATAATTCTGCTGTTTTCCTGCTGGTATGGGTTATAATGTTTCCCAAGGAAGTTTAATTAACTCATATTACCTCCATCTTTGATTACAGGCTGTACTGAGAAATATCTTCATAAAGTAGTATTAGGAAAATAATACACAATATTTCTTCTGAAACTTTTTGAAATGTGTGAATTGAGACTGCTCATTCTGCATTAAAATGTATTAAATATTTTGATGCAATTTTTTTGGTTATAGATTCAGAATATGAACAACATAATCACTTTTCCATTGGACAGTTTGCTGAAAGGAGATCTGAAAGGAGTAAAAGGGGTATGGTTATCTTATTTTTATATAAAATTATTGTTGGTGCCATAAATGCATTTAGCTAATGTATTAATTTAATTTTATTTGAGGGAAAGCATTGGCTAGTAAAGTAATATATTAGCTTAATAAACAAAAAAGTTCCGTGTGTGTGTGTGTGTGAGAACTGAGTCATCGTTTCTCTTTGTGGTTTTAAATGCAGTGTGCTTTTGGCTACTTATACAAAACAACATTTGGAAGGTTAAAAAGCAATCCTGAGGTGTAGAACATATCCAAAAAAAGAGCTTTAAGAATTGTTAATTTACAAATATTTACTAGTTTAAGGGGGCTACTGCTTTATTTTATTTAAAGGATTATTATTATTATATTTATATAGCATTCTAAATTTATGGGGAACTTTACAGATTATTAGGAAAGACACATTAGACTGAATAAGCATTGGATTTTTTTTAACAATGTTGAAATGATGATTTTATTAACTGCATAGTGTACACTTGGGATGACACATGATTATACCTTGTGTCGTGCAAGCAGTGAAATGGAGCTGCGCGCTCCTAGAAATGCTTTTTAGAATATGAGTGCATTACTTCTATTTGCAAGATTGCTTTTCCTATGTGCAAGATTGCTTTTACACAGTTGTTAGGTGACCTGTGCAAGAACAAGTGGYGTTCTTTGTTCTGCTAGGCGCTGCAAATGGCCAAGGTTCACCTTGGTATTTAGAGCTACTGTGTTTTTCATGTAAATAAGTAACTGTATTTAATTTTTTTCTATCTTGACAGGACCTTAAAAAACCCTTTGATAAAGCTTGGAAGGACTATGAAACAAAAGTGTATGTATCTTTTTAACATTTATTTAAAAGTAAAGTGTAATTTGAAATCTAAAGATGGTCATTATTTAATTTTAAGATCCCAGAGGGAGTTCTTGCCTGGGATGATGAGTTGTTTTTGTTCTTTGGTGTTTTTTTTTTGTTTTTAATCAGGGCTGCATAAAATACAGGTGGATAGACACAATCATTTCAAATTCTGTATTTCATAATATATGACTTATTTCCTGAGTAAATATTCATTTTTGTGCCATGGCAATGACGGTTAGCATCTCTGGTAGATCTGTTTGCTTAAAAAAGTTCCAAGAAGTGAGCATAATCTGCTTATTCTTCCATTTTAGTTGGGGAAGGTGTGCTTTAATTGGAAAGAAATATTTTTCATTTTTAATAGCCATATTACCACACTGTAGTGTCTGTGGAACTCTCTAGAGACTAATCTGTGTGAAAGTCCACTTCTTTCTCTGTCTTCCTCTACTTTTGGAGGACACTGATGTATAAAAGGAAAAGTTATCCACTCTCTGTTTTAGTCCTTAGCTACCAAAAGTGCAGCAACATGTAATGTACTTGATGTCCTACGCTTCTTTTTGTCACTGGGTTTTCTTTTTTGCCTTTTCCTCTTCAGGGACTATTTCATTGTAATTAGCTAGTTTAGTAAACAAAGGCAAGTTTCTTTAGTCAGAAGAGCACAGAAGAAATTATATGCTTTATGCCTGAGTGTTTTCAAGAGTCTTAACAAACACTATCAGGAATATACAAGTCAAGATTTAGTTTTGTTAGCCTAAAACACTTGTAGTAACTCCGTAAAGCTCTACTTCTAGTGCAGTTTTATGAGATTGTGCCCAATGCTGTGGTCTTTCGGAAGACCTTATTTGATGCTGAGCCTTTGACACTTACCAACATGGTGGTAAGGCCATTGGGGTGAGTTTGTTCAGTGCTGTGGTTCCAAAACTGTATGTGATTCCAGATCAGTTCAGTACCAAGAACCTTAGTGAACCACACTTAATAGAATAGTTTGTCTCCTGTTTAAAGATACAAATGCTTTCTACATTTTATGCGAAGGTTGGATGCACTTAGATGATGTATTTTGTACTAAAAATGGGTGGATACCTATATAATTCTTGTCAACCATGTCTCATGTTGTGTGTCCAGCCCAATTTAAGTTGCTTGTTTGAACATGCCTGATGCATGGCATAAACAACCTTAAAATTAGTTTTAATCTGCAGAGTTTTATATCCAGCTAAATGAATCAAATAAGTCAGCAAAGTTTGGCCCTTAAGATCAAGCATAATTAATTTTGGTACCTCTTAAGTCTTCAAGTGGTTTAGTGCTCTACATTAGAAGTTATGTTTCTTGGGTTGACTAGTCAGTTGTATTAGCACAGCCAATAGTCTCTGAAGTAGAATTTAGTAGTAGGTTTTATTCTTTATTCCAGTGTTACCAGGATTGTGACAGTCAGTTAAGTTTTGTCTCAAATATCCAGCATCTTTGATCTTCTGAGATCATCACATATATCAGACCATTTCTGATGATACAGATCCGGAAAAATCACATACTATGACACTCTGTTTAACATAAATAGCTTACAGATCCCCAGCTATCTAGATTGGCTAAGAATCTAGCACTATATTTTTTTTCTTTTTTGATTGGTAGCACAAAGGCCTAATGATTGTCTGGTGTCCCCTGAGTTGGTCCACATAAACCTGGTTACTGTCTTACTATTTCTTCACTTTCCAGTTATGAAGTCATGTGCAAACACTGCTCAGAAGTGATTCCTATATGTGGTTTACTTCCAAAAGCAGCAAGTTTAGCAAGTAGCTAAATCTCATTATTCCTTTTGTGAATAGTAATGAAAACAGTATAATTACTGCTTTCCAGGCTCAGTTTCTTATTGAGGACCTCAGTGGCTTTAGGTTTTAGAAGATGCCTAGCTAGAACTCAGTTTTTGTATTGTGACAGTCTGAAATATTAAGATATAACCTCCAGTCTGAATCCTTGGAAGACTACCTACATCAAGATTTTGATGTGTTTAGTGTTCTTAATGCCAGTGAACAATCCCATTTGGGGTCATGCCAGGTATCAACTGTTGAAGTAATTATGGTTTCTAAACCTTGCCGATGCCAGTAGTTAGTCTCTGAGGACAGGCCATAAAGACCAGGACTATAATTTAGCCTGCTGTTGTCTACCTATGCTTGATTACTGGATCTGAAAGCCTGTTTACTTATGTATAACACATTCCATAGTGATATCTCACAAAGTTTATGTGCAGAATTTAAAATAAATACATTTGCAGGGCACCGCTGGGACATATACCAGAAACACTCTGTTCCAGCTGGACTGAATTTTCTGATGCTTTTGGAATTTTGATAGAATATTCACCAGGATTAGTCAGTTGGAGTGATGTAGATCTGTGCTTTGATCCTCAATTTGGCCATAGCAGGTGGTCTGTTTCAGAGACAGATAGTCCTGAAAATTTTTCATTTTTTTAAAACTTACCTAAACATGTGAGAAGTAAACATGCCCAGAGGAAATATATTTGAATCTGTATATTTTAGGATTCTCAACTGAGTTTATGGGCAGTAGAAAACTAGAAAAGTTGGTGTGTACGTTCAGCACATGAAAATGTGATATTGGTATTGTATTTTTTTCTCTCTGTGGGACTGAATCCAATGCTGCTTGTATGAGATCATGACTTTTTTTTCCCTTCAAGCAACACTCTTTTAAAAACCTGCTTTCTGACTTTGCTTTCAAATAGGACAGGTTCCTTTTTCCATTGTAAGGAGATACCTCTTACCGTGTTACCTCTGTAGTCTCTGTAGGATTGTTTAATGAATGAAGCACACCTCCTTGACAATGCTTATTTGTAAACCACTTATTTCTCAGGCTATTCAGCATGTAAAAACTGAAAGTAACACATATTCACCAGGAAATTCTTTCTTTTCTGTAATGTTTCCAGGTGGTGAGGTGGGATAGTTGCTATGTGCTCTAGTCTTTTCAAGCAGATAGATGAAAGCTCCTCATCAGTATTCTAGAGTTTAAAGCTCTTTGTCTAGCCTGCTAGACTCCTTCACTTTGATCAAGACCAAAGGATCATCTGCTTGAGGCTTGAGATAAGGAGCCGGGGAATACCATGTACAGGCAAATTCTTTAAAACAAAGGCCCCCCCCCCCCAAAAAAAAAAAAAAAGTAGAAATTACTTACTGTGGTTTAAGTCTGACAGTTGGGACGTATTCTTTTTCAATGCAGTCTGCCTTTCTTCTACCAAAGAGAAGACCAATCTTCTCTAGTGGCTCTGCTGCCACACTTGTTTGGTGATCACATTGCGTTCCTCAGTCTGTTACCTTAGAAGACTCCCTACTCAGACTGTGGCTAAAACCAGTCCCAGGCAGGTATGCTTAGTTATCTGTCTTTTCTAGTGATACCTCTTCAAATATGTGAATCTTTTTGTTTGTTTGTTTGTTTTGTTTTTTCCTCTTTCCTCTTTCTTTTTTGCTTTGGGTTAACAAACTGTTCAAGTCTTCTAGTCTGCTATTTATCAGCGTATCCATCTGTATTGTATGCTCAAATCATGCCGTTTGTCTGCATTTCCTAGTCATCTGTGAAGCTAAGCGCCAAATACCCAAGTGGTATTTTTGTAGTCTCTGGAGGAGTGATGGTGTCTTCAGCTGGATTGCTGTCCTCTCTGTATGTAAGCTCTGTATGTAATTAAGTGTGTTTAAATATGTGCATCTCCAGTGTTATTTGGGAGAGTAAAGTTGAGATCCATTCTTATATTCTTGGACCACCATCCATAGATGCTGATTGTTATATACCTACAGGAAGAAAAAGTTGCCATAACTCCTCAGGATGTTTTCTTCCAAACACAATGTTAGTCACTAATATCCTATAATGGGAATCTGCAGAGGGTTCTTAGAGAAGAGGTCTGTTCCCAGTTGCTTATTCTTCAAGAATGCTGTTGTACAGAGCTGTGCCTCTGCCTTCCTTCTGCACTTCTTTTCGTCACTTCAGCTAAAGTAACTGAGGGAGGTTGGGTCGTTTTTTCTTTATAGCTTGGGACTGTTCTGAAATAAGGGAGTAAGACCTTTATAGCAACCCACCTCAATCAAAAATTGGGACTATCCTGTGAATTCGTGACTAATTCATCTTTCCTCCCCATCAGTCATGCTTCAGTTATGGCTTTGAAGATTGTAAAATGTTGCAAAAGCTTTGGACTAGTTAAAACCAGTGCATTTCTCTTAGGACCTCAGTTAGAGCCTCCGTTTCCTCTGCAAGAGCTGGGCGATGCTATCTACCACTCTGGCACAGCAGTGGGACTAGTCCGTCTGTGTCCTTGGACTGGAACTGGTGCAGGCTGTGGGCTGTTTTTGTAATGAGGCAGTTACTTTTCCCCCCGTGTACTTAAACACTCATGGCAGACATGCCATGAGAGCATATGGGGAAGAAGACACGTCAGAGAAACTGCTCATACTTCCAGCAGGCAGACTGTATTTAACAAGGCAGCGAGCCAGATTTCACCCACATTCTTTAGTTTGAGCAGTCCTGTTGTAGTAGATTTCAGGGTAAAGATATTGTATCAATTTTGCATGGGAAAAAAACAGTATAAGCTTACTGAAGCATATTATTTACTCATTTATTAGCTGTTTAAGTAGGGTCTGTGTTCTAGACCCAAATCTGTCTTTCCTGAAAATAAAACTTTATTATTTTTATTTTTTTTAAATAAAGATGCCTTTTATTTTTAGGCCTGTGAATATATATTATCTCCAGAAGCCCTGTCCTAATAAGTGTTATGCTAATGCTGTGAAGACTAAGTACTTCATGAGAACTGACCAGCTTTTGCTGGGAAGGATGGCTCCCTCTCCTCCTGCGCCATTCGCCTTGTGAAAGCTAGGCATGAGGTCTGTTATGCACGCTCGAGTGAAGAGAACGAGTTGTTTGAGTGTGCTTATGGGTTTATAAGACCAAGAAGTAGACTGAGCTGCGTTATACCACTGTGCAGAAACACAAGTACTCATAGCTGGATATAACCTCCTATCATTAATGAGTCATTTCTGAACCATTGGAAGTCTATGGGAAAATGAACAAATTGTTAGTATGCTCTTCTGTAAAGATACCCACATAGGTATGTGATTAAACAATGATGTTTCCAATTTGGTAAACTAAATTTTTTAAACTAATATTTAAAGATTATATCTGAAAATTTTGCAGGCTTTTCTCAAATTACTTCCTCGGAGCTTTAACCTTGCTCAGTAGACCATTGGATAATTCTGCCATATTTCCTTTTAGAGCATGTACAGTAACTCAAAGTGGAGGTCAAATAATCTTGAAAATAGTGACATAGAATGAAAATGCTAAACGAGGTAGCTTAAATATACTCCTTTGATCCTGTGATTTCATACTAAATATTTTTGTTTTGAAAGAGATTACCTGTGATTTAAATGTAAAAGCTTTGAATGAATCTGTGGATATTATGGGTGAAATACTGGAAATATTTAGACAAGTTTTCCTCTCGTTTCCCTCTTCTCCCCCACCCCCAGTGTAGGATGAGTGAAAGGTGAAGATGATTTCTCTGTTCAGGACTTGCATGACAGGAGAGAGAGTAGTGATCTACTATTAGCCTTGACAGATAGAAGATGAAGAATCATAAACTCTTTCACCAAAAAGACTGGTGTGTCAGAGCTGACATTGGAGAGTCAGATGGAAAAGGAAGACCAGATGAAACTTGGAATGAAAATGTGTAATACTGTTTTATCAAACAAAATAGCCTGTGGAAGCACTCCATTTTCCAGAGTTTTCCCTGCTTCAGGTCTGTGCCTTCCTGGTCCTAATCCCAGTCTCTCTACCTTGTCACATGTGTATCCTGACTAGCCTGGCTTACTGTTGTGTGGGAAAGGCGAGGAAAAGAGACGTTGTTGCTGCCCAACAAGCTTACTACTGCCACATGTACCCAGGGTATTCCAGTTGTTTCACTGGCTGAAAATAAATACCAGTTGTAGTTGTGTTAAATAATAACATAGGTCCTGCCCTGTTTAAAGTAAAAAAACAAAGTACTTTATTTATACCGTAATCTGAATGACAGAATTGATTTATTTGAAATATAAATTAAAATGTACACTGAAAATCAGTAATGACCTGTTGCTGCTCAAATTGGACCTGTAAAAATAGCGATATAGAGAAAACTGAATGGGCAAGGCGGTCTATTTTGTATCTAACCTACTTTTTGTTATCATTTTCATCCTGTATTTCAGCTTTTCCTTATCTGTTACGTAGATCTGAACTYGCTGTACATTAGTCATAGGCAGCTGCATTGTAAATGGATTGAAGCGTGCTTAGATTTTAATCTTAGTCAGCAATGTCTGTATATGCAATGTGTGCTGCATGAGCTTCAAGAACAGCAGCTTTACAAAACACGTGCTTCCTTGTTTTACTCATTGCATATAGAAGATGTTTCTTAAGAATTTTCTTTATTTTCTAGTTAGTTCTGTTTTAATTGATCTGCCTAGAAAACCTGAATACCCTACAATGTTTGGAAATCCCACAGTGGCGCATCTCAGAGCTGTCTTTGCCAGAAGGACTTGCTCAATGTCATAGTGGAAATTCTCTCTGCACCTTGGTGCTTGATGCCGCCAACCCTGACTTGACCCTTTTGATTTGATAGGAAACATATCCATATTTTGGCACCCCAAAGATTTGCAAGCAGCACTGCTTTACATGGATTCTTTGTTTCCCTAGGAACAAAGTGCCTTGTAGTATTGGTGAGATAGGAGGTAGCATGTTGTTGTAGTGAAACAAAAGATTAAATTGTGGATTACAAAGGTGAAAAAATATTTAGAGACAAGAAGTATAAAAGTAAGAAAATGCAGACTTGAAATACGGCAACATCTACCTCTGGTGCTTGTCACTGAGAATTTTTTTAAAGCATTTCTGGAACTGTTGAAGCCACAGGGCCAATTGCAAAATACTCTGCTTCCAAAGTGCTACCTTTTAGGCACTGCCTTATCTCTGAGTTTATTTCCAGATTGAAGCTTCCCTTTTTTACTTTGTGGAATTTCTAGCTGCTACAAAATGCAAATGAAGCTCCAACAAATGGCTTCAAGGATGTCTTATTTCTCTAATTATTGGGTGCATGTCAGTATGCTTTGGTCTTGGTTTGACTACCTGACACCTGTGGGAATACGAATTCCCTTTAAAGAGTAGAAAGGCCTCTTCCACCCAAATTTAGCTTTTTCTTTAAAAGGAATTCAGTTTCTGAAAGCAACATCTATTTTAATATTGTGCTTATCATTCTATATCATAAACTGTCCGACTCTTTGGCAGTGTTAGTTATCTTTTAGTTTAACTAGCATTTAGAGACACCTAATGGCATGTTAATAAGCTCTTTTAATTTTAGAGGTGGTTATGTCATGCTATATTCAAATATTGTTCCCTGTAAACAATAAAAATACTAGTAGTTGATAATTATTAGCCTTGAATCACATTTCAGTGAATTCTTTGGCCTCATGAATTCTTGTTAGATTAATGTGGAAACTAAACCCATCCTGGATCTTTGCTTTGAGGTTTGAGGTTTTTAGAGCTATTAAGTATCTCATAAATTCTCTACCTGGTGTGCCAAAAAAGAGCTGTATATTTGGTATTCTCTGTGAATCTTTTTGTATTGGTATAGCTTCCTCATTCACAGCTGATGTCTGGTTAATTCCTTTGTTTGGACTCTGTTCTCTGGGGCTACCAAATGGCATAGGTGGCAGTAAGAGGATGAGAATACAGAGTTTTTTTGATTCCCTTTTATGAAAACACTGAGAACGTTCTGGAATACATTTTTTTATTCAGGTGACTGAAAGTTTTCAGAATATTCATTTCAAAGGAGAGAAGCTTCCTTAGAAGGACTCTTTCCTGCAGGACCTGATGGGCTGAGAATGTGTCTGATGTCAGCCGGCTGTGCCGACTGCGGGAATATTGCAAGAGTTTGGCTCTGTTGTGTCTGCTAGTAATGGGGGCAAGAGGGAAGACTATGCTATTGAAAATGCTTCTCTGTGAAAATGGGAAGGGGATTAATGGGATTAATTCTAGTTTTCCCTTTGCTGCTTGAGGCGTAAGAGTAGACATTTCCTCATTCTTGAGATATATAAGTACAGAATATATTGCTGACTGCAAGTCCTCAGAACATGCAAGACATTTTCCCATGCGCCGTTAGGGTAATGTTAACATCAGATTAAGAGAGCACTTGAGATATGTCATCTCTTCACAGAGATAGCCAAGAGACACTTGACTGCCYGCAAGGAGGTACAGCACAGTGTGTTATTTGTTCCTTTCACTCCGCTTCCTGTATTCCATCGTAATGCTTCCTCTTGCTCCAGAGTGGTATCCCGTTTCCTCAAGAAGCCCTTGTTACAACTTTTGCTTCTAAGCTGTACAAATGACAAATTAGAAGTCTTTCTCCAAAAAGTAAACGCACAGAGACACCCTCATTTATTTTYTCTTATTAGTATCTTATTTCATATTAGGCTTGCTATTTGAGTAATATAATTACTCAAGTAAGTAATATACTCCCTTTAGGACTAACATGAAAAGTATCTCAAACAAATGCATGACTGTGTGCAGGGGAGATATACTGCATGGTAGGCTTTGGTTATTCATTTATATTCTGCAGGAGAACCTGTTTCATTCAGAGCTCTTGGAAAATGTTAATGGAAACTTTCAGGGAATTAGGACAGCTGGTCTAGCAGACTTTGAAGTCTGCAACACAGCCGGCTGGCCGGCATTCCCAATGCCAACTGGCTCAGTAGCAAGTAGAGATGGCAACTGTGATTTTGGCTTAGGAAACCCTGTATATATAGAAGATGACTTGATGACAGGCAAGACTTGATAAATCTGGTGACATAATTGAACTCTGTTAACCAGTGTTTGGTCAGTTGGGTTAATGCATTAATTTTAATGGAAAAAGTGGGGGGATTGTTTTGTTTCTAGATTTGTTTTTCTTCTGCACAAGAACTTAGTATCTTCCTCCCATTTAGTACCTTCTTTTATAATATCTATCAGGAAATTATTTTAACAGATGATTGAATTAGATTTCTGCTACTGTGTGTCATTGTTGATCTCTAGTCATCTTCAAATTTCAAGTGAAATAGCATCTGGAAGTGAGCAATATGCAAAGCTACAAGAGTTTGGCTCTGCATCTGTCAGTAGACTTTATGAATAATCAGATTTGCTGAGAGGCTTTGGATTTCTCACTTCATTGACTGGTTCTTTGCCTTATAGTACAAAAATAGAGAAGGAGAAAAAAGAGCATGCTAAGCTGCATGGGATGATCCGTACAGAAATAAGTGGAGCTGAAATTGCAGAAGAGATGGAAAAAGAAAGACGGTTCTTCCAGTTACAGATGTGTGAGGTAAGCTTCAACATGAAATTCGTACTGTTCTACTAAAATTTTATAGGAAAATTTTTGAAAAGCAACTGTGGTGAAATACAGTTATTAGTGGACTCAGGTTGTTAAAATACAATTTTCTATGCTGATGTGCTGATCTTTTCTAATTTCCCTTAGAAATAAATTGTACTAAACAATGCAAAGCTCAGTTAAACATTCATAGATGGTAATAAATAAGCCTTTGCACTACTGCTTCAGTCTAAGTTATTTTAAGCTCTAGATCATTCTCTACATTGTTCTCTACACTGCCAGCTGTTGCAGTATTATGGTAGGAAAAACTTCAATCTAGCACACTGTTGGGCTGGTGCTGGGAAAAAAAATGCTAAGGATGGAATCTAGTTATCTTTCAAGATGTTGCAGAATGCTGCCACTTTAAAATGTTTGTGATTTTGCAGTATTTTATATCTGATGAACTTTTTTTTTGTTTAGATTCATATAAAGGCATGTCAGGCTCCATGGTTGGGAATCCAAATTGTTGTGCTTGTTCTTTCTATGCTCTAACAGAAAAATAACCCATGGGTGTTTTCTTTTGTTTTCAATATGATGATTAGGGCTAATTTGACCCATATGCCAACATAGCTTAACAACAGGTGCCCTGAATATCAGTTTTAGTAACTGCATGTGCTGATATTTAATAGAACTCATACTTCTCTATGGAGTCAGACTAAGGTATTCAAAACCGATGAAAGGATTTGAGCTCCTGGTAAACTTATGGCTGTTGCCAMATAATTGCCTGTCTGTATTCTTCCTAAAAAATAACCAGAAACAGATGCTTCTAATCTTCCTTTGTCATAGTGAAGGAGTTCACTTCAGTTGGTTGCAACAATGATAAAATGCTGGGTGAAATCTGTAAAATTTGATGGAATTACCTTTAATGTAGAATAGCTGAAGAATAGCTGTATTTTTTTGTGCTTTTTTGGAAAAAGAAAATTATGCTTGGATACCTCTGAGTAGTCATAAAAGGAGTTTTCATTTTGTTTTTGTTTTTAAACCAGAAGCGAGGTATATTGCTGATGTATCATAAATACAGGATAGTTTTCCATAAATTGCAAAAGTGAACTTAATACCAGATGCCTTGAGTTCCCTTTTTAATTTAACAGGAATTAGAGAGGTGATTCTTCCAGCCAAATGTTGTCCAGTGCAGACGTCTACCATTGAGCTAGTCATCTGTTACTTTACCTGAACCAGCATAAAAAGCTGCAATATTGAAAGTTGGCACTTGGATACTGCTACATTTTAGAGGTTTTAAAAAATCCAAGATGAAATATTTATCCCAAGTGGGTAAGGGAAAACCAGATGGATTGGAGCATTGTTAAGAAGACATTTACCCCTTTGCCTGTAGGTCAGTATCTAAGCAGGGATTAAACATTTACCTCATTTARTGGACAATTAAGGACTCCTGTTAATATTTGGCCAGTCATACTTCTGCTTACRTGGCTGCCATCTTTTGTGCTAAGCCATTTGGGGAGGAGCTGTCACTTAATGTGGAATTTGTTTGTGCTTAGTGCAAAGGGACACTATTTGGACTTTTTTTTAAGGTCCACAGAAGGATTTTTTTTTTTTAAGCTCTTGCTAAACTATTATTTGCCGTTGTCATTAACGTGTATAAGAAATTGATAGAGAAAATGATAAAATCAGAGGGCAGATTTAAAAAAAAACATCTATTAGAAATGGTTAAAATAATATCTCACTTTTTTTTTTTTTTTTTTTGAGTAAATTGCTTTCTTCCTTAATGACATCTATCTGGCAATGGACTTCAGCACCAGTGAGATAAGTTTCTAGATGGGCTGCTAGGTTTCAGAGTTGGTTCCTAAATTCACTGTATAAACTCTTTTAAGCTTCATGTAACACAGGCTTCCACTAGGAGTCATAAAGAAGGTAGTAGTAATTTGAATTAATCATAGTAAAGTATTCCCACAGGGTATCAAAAAGCAGCAATGACAACAGTTGCTTTTGAGTGATTAACCCTTGAAGCCATGGTTTGACATGTTCTCTTTTACGTCCACTAAATCTGCAACTGTTAAAGCTTGTTGAAATATAGTTGAAAATAAAATATAAAAAAATTGCTGTAGCAGTAATTGGTAATCTTTACTTTCTTTTGTGAATTTCTCTTTTAACAGTACCTGCTGAAAGTCAATGAAATCAAGATTAAAAAAGGAGTGGACTTGCTTCAGAACTTGATCAAGTATTTTCACGCACAGTGCAAGTATGTTTTACCTTTTTTTATTCTTATACAATAATTGGAGCAACATCTTGTTTTAAACTGCTGACACCATTATAACACTTTCCTAGATTTTCAAAATAAATCTAAGATTCAACTATTCTCATTGACTTCTTTTGACAAATCGCTTTGGTGGAATAGTYCAGCCACTGCTTTTCTTACTTTATTCTGAAGCATATGAGGTTGAGCTAGTCCCATATCATGAAACTGTCTGTGCCAAAGGAGTGCCACACAGTAATTTGACACATTCCAAAAACTGTTCATGAAATAAAGACAGACTGGTCTGTTAGTTTTGAAGGGGGGGGGGGGGGTTGAGTGTATCTAGCAGTGGTCTGAAATAACTCTGCTCAAGAAAAATAAATTGCATAAACAGTAGTCTAAAACTATATTGACAAAGTGACTTTATTTTCTTTCTAATTCATTGGAGGACTCGGTAATAAACCATAAAGCTGTCATTAGACTGCTGGACTTATTTTACTGTAGTCTTACAGATCTATAATATAGCAATAAAGAAGAAGCTATAAACTAGAAAGTACCACTATGAACCTGTTGAAATCAGTATGTTTTTATCTTGAAAGACCAGTCTGAATCAGTGTGAGTTTCTTTCCCTATATTACTGTGTTTCTCTAAAATCCATTTCAATTGTAGTTTGTCATTCATCTTGTCTTTTCATTTAACAGAATTTCCACAACATGAATGTTGTCTTGTGTTGTCACTTTCATGTGTGCTTCCAAGGCTGAAAATATTTCTATTGCAAATGGTGCAGCAGAAATTTTTTAATCTAACGATGTTGTAGTTATGGTTTCTTTAAAATTTATTCCAAAAATTTCACTTTTTTTTTTTTTTTTTAATGAGCCAGAATAGTCAGTGTAGAAAACCAACTCTTCCAACACACAAATACATACAATTTAGCATATTGAGGCTGCACATAGGCCAGAAGTAATGCTTGGAAACAAAGAGGTTTTCCTTTTGTGAGGAGCTTCCATTAGATGTGATATTATTGTGCTCCAAAAGTTACAATGATTTTATAGGTAGTAGAGTTTCTGCTGTTCTAGAAGTGAAATTTGCTTGTTCTGGACCTTCAAAAAGTGGAATGAGAACCCATATGTGAGGTGAGAATGAAGAAAACCTGTGGCAATTGATTGTGGCACTTCTGAATCTTCCTGGGGATTTTGCATATTAGAATGAGCTGAGAGGGAAATAAAGAGGTGGATTGGTCAAAGATCCCTGAAAAATAAATTTTAAGGTCTTGAAGTTTTTGGCATAGCATAATACTATGCATGTCTGTCTTTGGCAATTTTTTTTAACAAAAAATACAAAATAAAGTTTAATACTGAAGTTTTTTATTTTTCTTTTAAAGTTTCTTTCAGGATGGATTAAAAGCAGTTGAAAGTCTCAAGCCTTCAATTGAGATGCTCTCGACAGATCTTTATACAGTGAGTAGCAACCTTTCAAATGTGTTATAAATTTATTTTTTACTATAGCACTGTAATTGTTTTGTTTCAGATCAGTTGACTACTTTAACATTCAGCATTTTAAGGTTTTGAGTAGATTGTAAAATTTTATTTTAGTGTCATGTCCAGAAACCTTAGTTTCAGGCAAGGACCGCACTATGTAAAATGGTAGTAAAGCAGCCTTTTCTCTAAAAAGCTGTATCCAAAAAGCTTACTAACTCAGTGTAAAACAACATATGGTTTCAAACTGAACACAAGGAAACTTGAACAGTATAAGGCAATATTAAAGGCAGTGGTCTCAACGCAGCAACATCCTAGCCATTATCAAGTCTTTTGAAGATATGAAGGAAAAGAAACTGATTGCAAATTAACTTTTCTTTTCATGTTTTCATTCTTGCTGAATATTTGTCAGAAAAATGAACAAATTAAATAACAAATTCCGAAGAAATATGTTGAAAAGAACCACTTCTTCATTTTTAACTGGTATTTTTCTTCATTCAAGATAAAACAAGCACAAGATGAGGAAAGAAGACAACTAACACAGCTTAGAGATATTTTAAAATCAGCACTCCAGGTTGATCAGAAAGAGGTGAGCATATAAGGTGATTTAACTATAGAATACCCATTACAATATCTTCCAATGTAATATTAGTTTTTGAAATAGAATTATTTTAACTTTCACTAGCCATGTAAGTCTCTTTTGGTTAATTTATTCATTTTTATTTTGACATTCATATTGTATGTTTCTGACAAAGTTTTGAGTATTTTTTAAGGAATCCTCACTAAAGATGCACATGGGACTTACTGCAAAAGAATTTCTTTTGTTATTCTTTCTAATATTGCAAAGGGCTAAAGCTGGTGGGCTGTCTGTGAACTAACTGCAAGCAATGGGTTCTTTGTAGCTCAAAGTGAGAATGGAAGAACTTTGACAATATCAGAAAGACCCAAACAGTACAAAAGTTATCTCATTAAAATATTCTATATTGTCAAAAAAATATGTAAAATTAACATAATTCCAAATCCCAAAACACTTCAATCATCATTGGCAAAAATGACAATGAGGATTGATATTCTACTGCAAGACACCAGTTTTCAAAGGTGCAAGGGTTAGGTCAGTTCAGCAATCTGGCAAAATAGTATTTTTTTGAGCTTCAGCTATGATTGCTGTTAGATTTAAAATTTTCTGGAGAAATTATATTTTGCAAGCTCTGATCTAGAATCAAGCATCTTGTTTATAATCAAACCCTAAACATTGGGTCTGCTTTTGTTTAAAATGGCTTGTGCTTCATCTTCATGTAAATAAATGCCAGCTTCCTTTGTGTGGCTGCTGGGACACGAACAAGTGATAAATTAATTTTTCAGATTCTCTTTCTGAGAGGCATTGCAATGAAGTAGTTTAGTCTACAGATCTCAGACTTCCTCAATCTTTCTCAGTCTTGCTTTCATTGTCCCATAAAGGTTATGCCATTCTGCCTAGCTCTAACAGGTGGCCAGATAGACATTTAAACAGTCTTAACTGCCCTTAACTTTGAGGTGCTGTTGTCACCATGTAAAGTTTGTGGTGATAACCATTGTGTACAAAGTCCTCTACGGTTTGGAGACAGCATTTTCGGTTCTGCTGGGCATTTAGGACTCACTGAGGTGTGCATTTGCTAAAAAATTTCAAATTTGAGCTCTGTAGATTGAAAGACTAATGATTCTAGAGGAAATGGTGACTACTTTGGCTTCACCACTGGTTGCCTTCTCTCATTTGCTAAAGAAGTCTTTGCCTTTTAGGGTGTGTTGCAAGGTTTTTTATGTTACTCAGGCCTTTTTTGTTAAAAGAAATAATGGAAGCAGTTGGCTTTCATTGTTGCTGGGAATGTGGCTCTTCTGAGTTTACTTGTAATAATCTGTGATATTGATATGAATGTATACAAAAGATGTGGTGAGCACACATCTGCTTTTCACAGACTGAAAAATGGAATAATAAATACAACAACCAATAAATTTATCACTCATGTTGTTTTGTTACAATTAAAAACACAAGTGCAATATTTTATACTATATTCATTATATATTAATTTGCAGGATTAGATATAAGCACTTACTTGCAGAGCATGAGAAGTAATATAATTATTTTTAAAGTTTTTGAAAACATCAATTAATCAGTGGGATGCCAAACAATCCTGGTGTAATTTACTATGCAACCCACTGATATTATTTTTGTTGCACTGTAATTTCTTTTACTATAACTGATTTCTTTTTCCTTCCTGAAATGCATTTACATTTTGTGACCGAAGTCTAGGAGAGTAAGTGTTACTATGTTTTAATGAAAATAGTTGGCATGATTTCCATTCAGATTTCAAGAAACTGGATTTTTCCTCTGAGCTTTTTTCTGTTAGTATGAAAAAGGTTCTTTTTTTTTTTTTCCTCCTATTCTGTTCACTGTATTGGGGGGRAAAAAAGGTTGTCAGCTTGTTCTTGAGAAGGAAAATTATTGCAGGACAAATTGGTAATGCCTGTTATCTCCCTGCTGGGAATTAAATCCAGTTGCTTGATTTGATTTGATATTTGCTTGATCCTAAAGATGTATGTATTTTTAATTAAAATGGGCTTCATGTCTGAAAAATAGAATGCAGTTGTTTATTGTTTCTGTTATGCTTAAAAATGACATAAATATCCATAGTGAACTTTTTTTTGTTGTGACTGTATACATTATTTCCTCCTGTACAGAACTTCTTTCTCGAACCTGCTTTGTATTGAAACTTCTTTTTCAGTGGTCATTGAAAAATGTTTGTGTGTCTACCTTAGTTGTTATTAATTTTTAAACTTTTTTTTTCCAATTTGTAGAGCTCCTACAAGTTTGGGGGTCAACTTTAGAGTCATATTGTCTTTATTTCTCTCTTTCTTGTGTCCTCTCTGTTTGTTGAAGACTTAGCTACCAGCTTAGTCAAAAGCAAGACAGCTATGCAGTGACTGCCTCTCAGCCAGTGGGAACAATTGCCTATGCTAGTGCACAGCTCTGAAAAGTTAGGATTGAAGGTAGCCTTAATCTAGTATTTAGATTTGCTTCTGCTTCCTCTGCAGCATTGGTGGAGCCTGCAGTCTATTTACTCCACTGCAAAGTAGAATAAACTTTGTCTTTCTTGACAAAAATTGTGGTAGCTATGCCGAAGGAGAAGCTGCCTCCAGGGGGTTCTGGCAGACACATCTGCTGGAGACTCTGTGGGGCTTTGGATAGGTAAGGTGTGGATCTGAAAAATCCTTGTGGCCATGATACTGTAAAATGCAGGAGAGGCTTGAGCTGTTGTAAAGCTGTAAGGGCTTTCTGACAGCTTTATGCTCAGGAGTGATCAGGATGGTCTGAACTGTCTGATACATAGCAGCTGTGGAACTGGCTGAAATTTGCCTTGAATAGATTAAAGCACCTTGTGTGGAAAGTTTTGTTGTGTTCAAATACTGGGACTGATAACCAGGTTTTCAGGAACCCTCTTACCAGTAGTCACAGGTCCTCTTTACAAAATAATGTTTTCTCAGTTCTGTTGTTAGCAATGTTATTCAGCCTGATTTAGAAGCAAGTCTTTGAAAGACTTTGAAAGAAATCATTTTAAGTAGGTTTGTGGTCACAGAAGTGATTCACTGTAAACATGCTGCAATGAAATGACTCACCTTCTTGTACATGCCTATCTGCATTTCAAAGCTGATAAAGTGGCCAAAGTTCAGTTTCTTAGGCTTGTGTACTTCTGATCTTTTTATGATTAAGACATATTTCGAATGACAATCCTCTGCACTAGATATGTCCTATATCCTGCAGTGATCCATTTCCTCCCATAGGTAATGTACATTGTTCCTGCTCTTCTGATGAGGTCATTGGGTCTGACCCTGTTATCTGTGATTTGTACTCCCGTTTGGAGAATATGCAAACCAGAAATAAGGGAAGATCCTTTGGGGAGCCTGCATATGGAAAAGGCATGCTAAGATTGCCCGGAAGGATGTTAATTGTGATAGAGATTTGTGGTATGGCATCATGTCTGTTAGGAGCTAGGTCAAAATGATGAACTGGCTTTTCAAAGGGTATGAAAAAATATCATCTGGAAATTACATTGGACAGTACTGATTTGCACAAAGCCTGAGCCAGTGGTTTAGAAGTGAAAACCTCCTTGTCCTGTCCTTAACTCCCTTTCATGAAATAGTATAAAACTTTTTAAAAGTACTGTTTGTGGTAATGAATGTGTGGAAATACACGTCATCTACAGTAGCTTCCTCTCTAGCTGGAGTAAAGCAGGAAGCTTGTATTATTGACTTGCCAATTTAGCCAAGCATAGCAACTGAACATAAACAACAGCTGAAGGAAGGTAGTTGAAAAGCAGCAGAAAATATTCCACAAAAAGTAGCAGCAAAATCTTAAGTAATGGGAATTATACAATGGGCATGTATTAGAGGTCATCTGAAATCTTTGCATAATTGAGGATGTGGAGAACAGAAATCAATTTCATGTAAGGGCTCTAACCTTTTGGGAATGGAGGTTTAAGCATGAGGCAGCAATGTGCCCTTGTGGCCAAGAAGGCCAATGGTATCCTGGGGTGCATCAGGAAGAGTGTTGCCAGCAGGTCGAGGGAGGTGATTCTCCCCCTCTCCTCAGCCCTGGTGAGGCCACATCTGGAGTACTGCGTCCAGTTCTGGGCTCCCCAGTACAAGAGGGATGTGGCACTACTGGAGCAAGTCCAGCGAAGGGCTACAAAGACGATTAGGGGACTGGAGCATCTCTCTTATGAGGARAGGCTGAGAGAGCTGGRCCYGTTTAGCTTGGAGAAGAGAAGGCTGAGAGGAGATCTTATCAACGTGTACAAGTATCTGAAGGGAGGGTGTCGAGAGGATGGGACCAGACTCTTTTCAGTGGTGCCRAGCGACAGGACGCGAGGCAACGGGCACAAACTGAAACACAGACACTTCCATCTGAACATGAGGAAAAACTTTTTCACTGTGAGGGTGACAGAGCACTGGAACAGGTTGCCCCGAGAGGTTGTGGAGTCTCCTTCTCTGGAGATATTCAAAACGCGCCTGGATGCGATCCTGTACAATGTGCTCTAGGTGACCCTGCTTGAGCAGGGGGGTTGGACTAGATGATYTCCAGAGGTCCCTTCCAACCTCAGTGATTCTGTGATTCTGTGTGATTCTGTGAGGTCCTTTGCGCAAACAACACAGAATAATGGGAGGCAAAGTATAAGGCATTGGTAGGACATAATAGGCAGTGTCAGAGAAGATTTTCTTCAGAAGCCAGTAAACATATGCATGCAGTGATTCTTGATCAGTGATGAGAATTATTTCTGCATGTTCTATTTTTGTGCTTGGCAGCCAGAATATACAAAAACAAACAAGTCTGTATAAGATAACTGGGGAGACTGATGAACATACTGGTTTAAATCTGAAGGGATGTTTTGTCAGAAATGGACATTTAAATAGTGGTTTTGTAGTGTCTTAAAAGGCCTCAGATGGACATCCTAGCTACCTGGTATAGCTTCCTAGATCACCTGCTGAGAGATGAGGGAGTGGGCACAAGTTGCTTCTGCCAAAACAGGAGCACCTTGGTAGTGCCTGTCTTGAGCTCGTTTCAGGGTTCTCAGGACCTCTGAGCTCCAGCATTGTCCTCAGGATGAGCCTGACACCCTGCAGCCTGGAGTTGTGGAGTCTTAAGCACACTGAACGGGGCTGTAGATGGTAGCTCTGTCCTTGCCATCGTGCTTCTGACCTCTCGTGTGCTGTCACTACAGTTCAGGAGGACCCTGACTTTGGTAGCAGAACATGCTGCTGGAGCTTATAAAAGAGCTGCACTCCATCTAAGCAGGCATTCCCTGGGGAAGAGCACAGTCCGGGTGTGTTCTGGGTTTTCCCCTCCTTGTATCCAAAGCTGTCTTATACATAGGCTATGTAGGAAGCTAATTGTAAATAGAGAGAAATGATCTTCTAAATTCATTATTTTTGGAGCACTGAATATTTTATTTTATCATTGGTACACTCAGGAAATCCAAATGAATATGTCCTGTGTTCATACTGCTAGTGTTTGAGACTTACTATTTCATTTTTCAATCAAAGGAGGATTTTTATCAACTTAGTAAGTTTTTTTTCTTAGTAGTTCTTAAGTTCAAGCTTAGATATTCTCAGATATTCATTTAAATGAGCTGGGTTTTTTTCTTACTAGTATTACCTGCCTTATATCACTGGGGTATATTAGTTCGGCGTAACTAAAATAGTAGAAAAGAAAATAAATATTATAAATATTAGTCATTGTTACTCTATGCATTGAAAAGTCCATCCTATCAGGTAGCTGATGCTCATACAGCATGGCATATGAGGTTCCTCATTACTAGATTCTTATTTTTTAAGAAGTTGAACTCTTGTGGCAGTGGGTATTGCATCTGGGTAGTTCTGAGAGCAGTGAGAATAGTTTAGTTTAATACTTGTTGCTTCTTGTCCCAGAATTATTCAATATTCAACTTTGTTCAAAACATTGGACCCAGGAAAACTCACTTTGGTTTCATTTAACTTATTCTTCTTATGGAAATAACTTTTCCAATTTTCTGCTAATTCCTGTATGCCTCCTGAACTGTTTCCAGTAGGTCTGTGTTGCTTTCCAAAAAGAAATAACTTGACTCAGGTTCCACAAGGAAAACCACTTCTAATTTATTTATGTGATTTTTTTTTATTTTTTTTTTTTTACAATGGAAGGGTACACTTGGAATTACAGGTAAAAATAACCTTTAGTATTTATACACTGCGGTGTTTGCATGAGTTGGAAAACGCATTGCTCAATTACTATTCAGGTTAAAAAATATATAAATGCCAGTAGTAAAGCTAAATAAAAGTAGAGGATTTGGGCAGGTGCTGATGATAGCTACTTCATAAATATTTTTTGTGCCTTATGAAGGAAGAAGTGAATCTTATCCTCTGAGGAGGAAAAATGTGCTTAATTTGGCCCCTCAGATTAGTTACAGGGCAATAAGAAAAGCTCTGAAGCTCATAAATAGGAGAGATATTTTGGTCAAGAATGTGGAATGCATTACAAATTGCTGTTCCTTATATTTCAGGATTCTCAGATCCGTCAGAGTACTGCTTACAGTTTACATCAGCCTCAGGGAAACAAGGAACATGGCACTGAACGAAGTGGTAGTCTGTACAAGAAAAGTGATGGGTAAGTACTGCTGGATTCTACTGGAAAAAACTGAGCTCCCAAGAGCTGAAATAAAGTAATATTAAATATATTAAAAACTAAGTCACTTTTTTTTTTTTCCCCCTTTAAACCAGAATCAGAAAAGTGTGGCAGAAAAGGAAGTGCTCAGTTAAAAATGGTTTTCTTACGATTTCCCATGGTACAGTAAGTATTTGTTTACAGTATTTTATGTACATGGTTGCTAATACAAAAAGACAAGCTATGCTGTTCTATATTTATAATTTGGAATTAGCTAGATTCCTGATGCAGCATTTTGAATATGGTGGATACATCTTTTTAAGGTAGTCTTTCAGAAATGTATTAAGACATACACAATATCTAAAAATGTCTTTTTTTTTTTTAATGCTGATGATTGTTAATGGAAAAAATGGCTTTTTTAATGAGTCATTTTGTTCATGTAAGCTGTTCATATTTTACCAGACTGGCTAAAAATACAAATACTAACTTCAGTTTGTGAAAAGATTTGGTAGGGGGTTCTTTTTACAGATGGCTTCAAACAACTTTTTATATTTAGAAGGCAAGCCAAAAGAATACCGAAACTCTTCCCTCTGCAAAATGTGCTGCTATATGATAATCTGTTATGACAATAGGTTTCTTGGGGAACAGCTGTGGGGGGGGAAATGAACTCTGAAAGCAGCTTCTACCAGAAACCAAAGAGATGGGGAATTAGAAGCCCCTCTTTCTTTGTACAGGTATTCGAAACGTGCCAGCATGGCCAGGTAACGTTCCATACTTGCCTTCCAACCCAGCGATTTTTCCTTTCCCTTACCCTTGCTCTTTCTATTTTTCTTTCTCAAAACTTTCTTAAGTTTCTTAAGTCAGAAATCAACTCAGTGACAGTATTCCCATTCTTTGTCTAGTAAGCAGTCTTGTTTCTTGATTCTGTTATGAACCGATCTGTTCTTCATCCTGTTATGTTGCTATGACTACAAGTTGACCCTGGCAGCAAAAATGAATCAATCTCTCATTTGTGCATCTAATCACAAGCTGTTGCTTTCTGAATTGACAACCAGGAGTTTAGGAGGAGTGTAAAAACAGGCCTACAAAATAGAGTACCTGCTATGACTTTGGAATTGTCAACCGGTTTATGCCTGATACTCATTTGAGTGTATATGAGTATGTCTTTGTCGGAGAAAAGTCTATTAGTGTCACCGTGTTCTGTAAAGGCACTTGGCATTGGACATGCTGCGGTGGTATCAGTAGGAGTCTGGCGAGGGCAACCCAGAGCTTGGCAGAGGCTACAAAATCCACTTGTGGAGCAGAATTTTAAAACTTGTCTGTACAAGTACACTTACTCAGTTCTGTCAAGATACCGTTGTTCTGCTGGTTTTATAAGCGGTCTACCAGATGGTCTGACGTTTTTAGAAGCAGTAAGTTCCCACTGAAATCAATGGAGTTTTAGACAGAAATCAGTTGCTAAGATAGATGCTTACATGTGGATTTAGGTATGTGAGCTTCAGAGTTTGGTCTTCATCTTTTTATATTACAGAATTAAAATCTTCTCATTTAAAAATAAATGCCTTAAAAAGTATTTCTTATACTTTTTTTCCTAACTTTCTCCCTGTGCTTTAATGGCAGTTTTATGCAGTAATTAATGCTTATTTTATTGACAGTGCAATGGATATTAATTTCTTAAGAATGGTTATACATTTCTTAAGATTTTTTTGGGCTGCTCTGAATGTCTTTCCAGACTTTTGAAGCAACAGTATTGATTTCCAGGTGTTCTTAGGGTTGATATCTCTTGACCTCTAAAATTTGATGTGTCATTTTCTGTTCTCAGCTACTTATCAAAATGAGCCATCTCTCAGAAGTTCAGTAGTCGGTTTTGTTTGCCTTACCAAATACAAATTTATAAGTGTCTTTCCTTTAAAGGCTGAGTATTCTTCATGGATGTCTGTAGCCTCTCAGATTTTTATAAGGGACTATTTTTTCAGTTAATTTCTTGTACAGCCATCTTCTATCAGTTGCAGATGCTGTGTTCTGACTTAAGTTTGCCTGCCAAGTGCTCTCCTGATACTGATGGAGAGAATAGGGTTTGTTTTCTGTCAGTCACTTAGCTGTAAGGCTGAATRCATTTGTCTGTATTGGCATATGTGCAGATGCTAGATTTTCAGATATCTAAAAGCTTCAAAGAAATTAGCATTCATAGAGCAATGTGCAAGATAGTGATTGACTGAAAAACAGACACTGATCCTTTGTGTAATTATTAGCAACTGGAAATTGTCTGACACCTACCTGACTGCAGTTTAATGTACATGGATGAAAAAACAATGATAGAAGCTGATTGAACCATGTAAATAGGAATTCATAAGTGGTTTCTGTGTCAAGAAATCATGAATGAGAAACTTTTATTTGAGGGCCTTATATTCCTTAAAGTTAATTTGTGTTTAAAAAGCTTAAATGGAATTTGCAGGTTGTCTGCAAAAGGGAGCATAATGAATATCTCTTATCAGGGAGTCGTGTTTTTTTGTTCTTTCTTTACTGCTGGAAACTTTATTCTACCATCAGGATTAACAGCAAAATCTGAAGGCAAAAGAATAAGATTTAATCTTTTGATTCTTAATAAATCACTGAAATATCAAAAAAAAACAAAAAACCCCCCCCAACCCTGAATGATGAAATCAGCAAACCAGTGTGTTTAAATAAGTGAACATATTTGCTCATGCCTCATGTGAAAATCGGTTTTATAGCATGTAACTCCTCAGTATTGTCTAAGAAGCCTAACTTTTCGATTCTTGCAGTTATTCCTTGTTGCCAGAACGTTTTGGGGGATAGCAAGCTACAATTTTCCAGGAAGGAACAGGAGTTGATGCTGAGGCAGGAGAGGTGGCAGCACATTTTTCCAGGACACTGGTGTGTTAAAGTGAATGCCCACATACTCAGTGGTAGTCTGGTGTTTAATTATCTGATGAGAGAATTGGGCAGGAGAACGAAACCCAGAAATCTCAAACAAATAGTTTAGTGGCAGTTAAATGTTTCTTATCATTTTCTACTTCCAGTGTCACCTAATCCTGCATAAGTCTGGATCAACCTGCAGCCTAGCATGCCTAAAGAATTCATTCATGTAGCCTACTCCTCATCTGCCTTTGTCTTGATGCTAATAACTTCTGCCCTGAACAGCATCCACCATGTGATGGAAATGTTGTCCACCATGTAACAGCACGTCTGGGGGATGGATGTTGTTTGGCCACAGGACAGAAACACGAATGTGGTGATATCACCCAAATACTAAGTTTTTGTTGTTGTTGTTTTAAACACCCATGTTAATGTTGACTTTCTTAGGGGGTTAGAAAGTCCTCAGTTAAAAGCTTTGAGATATACAGGCATGAACTGAAACACAGGCAGCTCCGTCTGAACATAAGGAAATAATTCTTTACTGTGAGGGTGACAGAGCACTGACACAGGTTGCCCAGAGAGGTTGTGGAGTCTTCTTCCTTGGAGATATTCAGAAGCTGTCTGGACATGGTCCTGTGCAATGTGCTCTAGGTGACCCTGCTTGAGCAGGCGGTTGGACTAGATGATCTCCAGAGGTCCATTCCAACCTCAACCCTTCTGTGATATAGTTGATTCCAAAATCAGCAGATTGGCCCAGGATGTGTTTTAAGTTGTAGGAGCCATTTCCTTTGGTTCTTAAATCGTGACACAGAATTCTTGTACCRCATTCTCCAGTTCAGAGAAGAGGTCTGTGTATATTGATCCTTTAGATCTTTGAAACATTTTGGTGGGTCCACTTACAGCTCCACATTTCATATGTTATAGAAAATGGGTTAAGTCCTGGAATGTACTTAAGCTCTGAAGTCCTGGAGACTTTTTGTAGTTCCAGCAGGTGGATTCTTTTTTAAACTGAATTTTACTTGAATTTTTTCTTTCTCGTAGAACCTCTGAGAAAGGTATACATTAGTTGTCCAGGGGCTTATTTACCGAATAGTTTATATTTAATTTTGTTTGCTTTATTTTGTTTTTCATTATAGGCAGCCTCTGCACAGTTCTTTGGCAACAGATTTGTTAAAAACATAAACACTGGAAATTTTAGGGCTATGAATACGATGTGTATTTAAATATAACCAAGAAAATGGGCTCAAGCTGGCATTTTCAAGATGTTTTCTTGCATACTTCTAGTTTCAAAGAACTCTTGTTGTTGGTAGGCTATAATAATGAAAACTGTATTCCTTTTCACTACTAAAAGGATCTATGTCTGGAATTTGGAAAGCTGTTTACTAGGCAGAGAACGCAATGTGGCTGTCAATTGTCAACCTCCTGCCTGCAAAACCTCTCTTGGGTGTGGTTTGTTTGACGTGGCCCAGCCAGTGTTCTGCAGGTTTGCTGTTTCAAAGCATGCATGACATTACATTATGTTTGCTGGTTTTGTTGGGTGAAGCATGAGCATACTGTTTTTCAGGGATGCCAGGCTTCTTTTTTAACACAGGAAATAATATGTAGTTGCTTCCCTTCTTCCATTTCTACATGGTTTTGATCCTTTCCTGGCCTTCAAATATAATGAGGTCATTATTCTTTTTTGGCTGGCTCATCTTTTTATTCAGATGATTGCAAAGAAATCTGTACTCTTCCTTAATAGACTTGTTCTTCCTTCTTTTTTTTTTTTTTTAAGTGAAATATGTTCATCGATTGATTTAAGAAAAAAAAAAGAGATCTACATTTCTTATGATTCATTGCAAGTTGATAACATGCTATAACATGATTAAATCTTATTTTAATAGCTTCATATATTAAAATGATTAGGATCACAGCAATAAGCATGGTAATGTGTTTTTGTGTATTTCTATCTTTATAACAACACTTTCCTAATTATTTAAACAAATTACTATTTTCCAGATGTTATCATTGAGAACAGGGTCTCCCTAGTTAAATCTGCTTTCTGATTTAATTATTCTAAAAAAAGAGTGAAGCTAGTTTTCCACTGTAGCAAGTGCAAGCAATTCCTCAAGTCAAGGTAGCAAGTATAACATCTTTGTAGGCCCTACCCCACATCTGGAGGACAGGCAGGTTAATTAGTGCAGAGTTGCTAATTAAACAGTCTTTGTAGACTTTATGGGACTTTTTAAAATGTAATTTTGCACGTGCATTTTACTTTTAATAAAACATTGCCACTTTTTATTCAATAAGAAACTGAAATAGGTGAGAGGAACTTGACTAGAAAGTGTATATCATTATAGAATATAATATTTAGTGTAGCTACATTTTTGATAATGAACTGTATCAGTTTARTTTTGCATAGGTTTGTTGCAAGACTTCTCTGCAAACTTATTTTTCTTCAGTGTGTTACTTCACTGATTTTAAAAAAATAGAATTTATTCTAAACTGGTTATCTAGGCTCTCTTTAAAGGCATCAGCAAAAGTCAGTTTATTCCATTCTAAGCTTGGTGTTATCAAACATTTGCTGAGAGTCTTTCTCTCTCTCTTAACTGATTGTTGAAAACCTAGGTAACTAACAACTAAACTAAATGTCTAAATTTTACAGGGCTAAACTTAGGTAAAAGAAATCTGTTTCTTTGTTATACCTGATTCCTTCAGATAAGTGTTACTGGTAAGTTGATCCAAGTGGTGAAAATTGAAGTGATGCTAGCCCCTTGCCACTTTCAAAATTTTAGTGTTTATCCAGTTATTGGTGTGTGAACAAAATAGCCTAATGTAAGAAAATAAAGTTTACAAACCGAGGGTCCAGAAGAGAATATAAATTCAAGTCTGGCTACCTTAAAAATTGAAGTATCAGCCATTTTAAAATCTTAGTGGCCATAGGCAGATGCTACCTTGTCTTGGACTGGAGGGCTCAGTCAGTGTGCAGTATACTAAAATTTGTATTTTTTATCTTCAAATAGGCTAACCGGCCTCCAGCAAAGCTGAATCTGTTAACCTGCCAAGTAAAAACAAACCCAGAGGAGAAAAAGTGTTTTGACCTCATATCACGTAGGTTTGTTCAGATCTTTTTACATGCAGTTAATATCTGAGGTTTTTGTATTATTTCTGAAGATGTGTCAATAATCCAGTTAAACACTTTATCATTTATAGAATGTTTACCTTTATAAAACGTCCTTCTTAGGGCAAATTGCCTTTCCTTTCCTTTTTTTTTTTTAACATAATGCAATTTATTTTACCTGTTTTGTTTAGAAAACTACTTTTTTTAAAGCTGTGTTTACTGCTTCATTCTATTTCATTTTATGCCATCTTACAATGCAGTAACAATCCTTTTGCTGTGATACTGCTCTTTATCTTATGGATGTCATAGCTGATCATCTTGGAAAATTATGGCTTTCATACAGGACCAAAAGTAGGAATTAAACCATGATAAAATTTCTCAAAATTAAAGCATGTTGGTTGCTATTTAATTTTGAAGAAAATACTAAAAGCATTTTTAGCTTTGCTGTCTAAGAATAAATGTAAAGGGGAGATAAGGAGCCTACAAATTTAAAAGATCAAAATTGAATAATTTAAGATTTTGCTTTGAAACCGAATAGGATAATATGAGATTGTATGGTGAAATGTTTATTTTGTTTTCGTGCTGGGACATTTTAATATTGTATTTATGGACTCAATAGAAATGCAGTGCTACTATATGCGTATAATAAATTATTTGGGGAGAAGAGTATAATGCTATTCCTCATTTGTTCATTTGTCAGTACATAAAGTACTTTCCTATTTGAAAGTAAAAGATATGTTACTGATGTTAATAGACTAGTACTCGTATATGCCCGGTACAACCTTTCCATTTCTACTCTGTGCCAAATTAATGTGATTATTTTGCTTTGGTTTTATTATAAATAGCACAAATAATGCAAACGTTGTCATAAAACACTTTTTGAGAGAATGTTGGAGAGGGGGAGGTGAAGGCAAACATACGTTTACAGATAACTGACATAGATTTGTGAGAATCTCTTTTACTTCAGAGAGGGTTGGACAATGAAGTAAAAATAAACTGAGAGCAAGTATGTTATTGTCTTCCTAAAGTGTTTCTTTTTTATTACTATCTAATTGCTAATCATTAAGTCATATTTTTTCCTTTGAATACCCTTTCATTATCTTACACTACTCTGTATCTGCTAGTCCTGTCTCTAGAACGTGACAATGCTGGGCTATTTTATGATAGTCTTTAATATAGTAGATTTTATAGAGCCATTTGCCCTGAAATTTCAAGATGCAAGTTAAGCCCTGATTACTGTAATGTGGGTAAACCAAATTTTATGTCCATTCAGATTTGATCACAAGATTAGGAACTTCATGCTATAAATTTTATCCCAAAATTCAGAGAAAATTGCTGGATCTTAACATGGTAAGAATTTGAGAATCATACCTATTTGTTCTGATTTAGCCTACTCTCACTATTAAACTCCACCAATATCTTATTATATAAGAATAAAGTTTATGAAGTAGAATAATAATTTTCTTGACTCTTGAGATAAATTTGCCCTCTCTCAAATCATTTCTTTCATTCTATGTCTTACTTTTCTGCTTCTTAAGTTACATACATTCTCTTTCCTTTCCAAAACTTAATGCAATATTTTCCTGAATTTCAAAGCATTTGCTGAACATAATCCTGACTTATTAATGCTTCAGTGGGAAAGAAACTGAAGAATTGTCTTTTTAAATCATTTCTCCTTGTTTTGTCTTTTTTAGTATAGAAAAGAGATGGAAAAATATTTTTATTTTGAGGAAGGAAACTCGGCTTTAGACACAGTCTGTTTTCCTCTCCTGTCCGTGAAATAGATGTGTGTTTACCATAGTTTTGATCCAAAACTTTTCCCCCGTCTCATCTCATTTGTTTGAAACCTGTGTATCCTTACTTACTCGATTTTGCCTGTTCGTGTCACTGCTTTGACTCAGCCACAGGCATTCTCAAGCAAGCTGTGACCCCTGTTTACTTTTGCGCTTTCTTTCTCTGTTGATTTCCGAGTTATATTTTGCCCAATAGCAGCTTATCACAGCATTGCCATTCATCCCATCATGCATCTGAAAAAGAATAATCAGCCTGATGGTCTCCAGATCATTCTTTCAATTTATTTTACAACAGAGTTTTAAAACATTCTTTGTTTTTAAAAACTCTGCAAACTGCTGTATCTTGGCAAGGTATATTCTCTTGTTCCTTATCTAGCGCTTTCCTTTCTGTCCTTTCCTGTATTCTCACTCTCTTAACTTTTTCGTGTTTGAAACTGTCATTTAATACCTTTTTGCAGTAATAATTTTCAGACTTTAGGAAATTTCATACTAGTATATCTTTCTGCCTCTAGCTTTACCTCTGTTCTTCTCATCAACTATCCTTGTTTTAACTCCAAAAAAGTCACCAAACTGTATCATATATTGTTTCATTCAAAGACTTAAAATGTATTATGCTTTTTTCTTTAATTATGACACTATGATAACAGTGCTTGTAATTATGAAAGTAGTAGTAAGTTGAGGGGTTTTTGTACTTGATTTAGTTGAAACAGCCAGGGTTTATCTTGGTTGTAATGTTGACTTTGTATCTGACAAGTCCATTTTGCCATTTTTTAATTACTGTGGTATAAGAGTTCATCTGGAAATTTGAAATCTTTCTTATGTACACAGATAACTCAAATATGAACTCTATGTTTCAAATATGCCCCCACCCAAAAAAAGAAAAAGCAGATCTTTAGACTTGTGATTACTGCAGATATATCTAGAACATGAAAAAAATTTCTGAGCTCTCCTGCTGCTTCGGTAATAGGCAGGCACAGCACTGAAAGGAAAACAGTATCTGTTTAAAAACCAGTAAGCCACCCGTGCAAAATGAGGGAGCTGTGGCTTTGTGAGTGTGAGGTGTAAACACAGATGAAACGTATGTAGTATGAGCGAAACTCTCTAAATAGATTTTCTTTGCCTGTCAGCTTTCCAGTGATGAGGCTAGAGACCTCAGGACTCGCATGTCAATAAATTTTATATTTTTATGAGTCATTTGTGTATAATCAAATTTTTAACCTTTGTATGAATTTATCGTGCAGATGACAGAACTTACCACTTTCAAGCGGAAGATGAACAGGAATGTCAAATGTGAGTTACTTTGCTAACTTTATTTCTGATATTGGTGCTCTACTAAGACATACCTTAAACTTTAGAAGTGCCTAAACTTTTAATAGCAAAATATTACTGCCATTTTAGATGGACTTCTGTGCTACAAAACAGCAAAGAGGAAGCTTTAAATAATGCATTCAAAGGAGATGATAACACAGGAGAAAATAATATTGTCCAGGAACTGACAAAAGAAATTATATCTGAAGTCCAGAGGATGACTGGAAATGATGTGTGTTGTGACTGTGGAGCACAAGGTGATTCAATTAAGTGTATTTCTAATTGGTAAAAATTCTGTGTCTCATGAGAGTGTCTAAGCTGATATTTTATGCTTTCACTTTTACTCCTTATCTCATAAGGATTATACACATAATAGAATATGCTACCAATTTAATTGCACTACTTTAGTAAGATTGATTTGCTCTATACATACTGTCAGTGGAGAGAAAAGTTACTAGCTCTTGCTAGTTTTTTCTCCCGTGTATTTTGCTAATTGAAACTTTTGCTGACGTAAATCAATTAAACTTTTATTAGCAAGCCCACATTTTACTGAGTTTACATAAGACTTAGGTTAAACTGGGCATCAGTAAGATAGTTCAACGTTTTCCTGGTACATTTTATATTTTGTTTTCACCTTTTATCTTTGAGTTTGATATCTAGCCAGGGAATAGGTCTAAGGCTGTGGTTATTTGGAAAAGGATGCATCTGCTGACTGTGGTTTGCAGGGCTGGTTTGTTCAATCAATAGAGTTGATTGTTGGTCAGTGAAGTTCTACTTTAATCCTATTTAATTATTTTTTAATTTCTGCTGTTTCCTATGTTCTTTTATATTACATAGTCAATGCAGAACTTTTTTTGATCTGACACTGTAGCTGAAAACATTAGATCTGAAACTGTATGTATTTTGTAAATTAATAGTAACTTCAAGCAATAAATATTGTATAAAACTGTGAGAAGAGTCAATCCTACTGCCTTTGAAAGAGAACATTCTAAATAGCTGGCACCAAACTTTTATCAAACAAACAAATTTTTAAGCTGTCTGAAACTTCAGAAGTGAATTAATTGACTGGAAGATGAGGGATAGTTGAATAAGAATCCATTATAGTGTGATTCTGTATATATACTTCATAATCAGTGTTGCTTCCCTTAGTCTAAAGTCTATAGCTGGAATATAAAATAAAAAACTGTAGGCATTGTTGTTTCAGTTTATATTGCGCCTATATGCCCTGACTGAGAAAGTAACACTATTATATTGGTGTTTGAAAGCAGTTCTTGAAAGCAATAGAACAAATGACAAACTCGACCTCAAATGAGAAGCACCCTTTGGGGTAGATGCTCATTTATTTAAAAAAAAAAAAAAAAAAAAAAGTATTTTGACTTCTTTCACCATAAAAAGATTCTGTTTTGTGTTTCCCAGAGAGTAAATGTAAAGGCAGAAGTACTAAAATCCTGATAATTTATGTGCAGAAATCTTATTTCTACAGAATTTCTTTTTAGTATGAATATATTTTCTAGAATGAAATCTTATTTGAATAAATTGTAATTGTGGGTGCTTTCTGTTTCAGATCCTACCTGGCTTTCAACAAATTTGGGAATTCTAACTTGTATTGAATGCTCAGGAATCCATAGAGAACTTGGTGTTCACTATTCCAGAATGCAATCACTTACGTTAGATGTGCTGGGAACATCTGAACTTTTGGTAATCAAATTACTTTCATTAATTTAAAATGTTACCATAAAATATTTCCACCACAAATATATTTTTGTCACTTTAATTATAAGTTATTCCAATGTTGAAAGTTGCCTCTGGATAAACATAATTAAGAAAGCTTCATTCCTTAAGCTTTAGGGAATCTCCTGGAACATAGTGTCTTACTGTAAATTTTGCCTGATCTTAGAATTCAAATTAGTAAGTGCTTTATATTTTTTAAGTTTACAAGCCTTTTACTCTAGGTTGCTTTTTAAAAGAACACAGCTGCTTGACATATAAAGGTGCCTTTTTAGGTTAAAAAGTGAAGAATTTCACAACTATTTATCCCATATATTATTCAGCATTTTTCAGAAGAGAACTTTAATCCACAAAAGAAGAAAATGTATTAGGCTTTGATACACAAAGAAATTATGACATATCAGCTGCTCTGTGACAGTTCATGTGTGTGTTCTTATCCAACACAAAGTATCTTGCATTTATTTTATAAACTGGTATCTTGTGGATTATCTTGCAGTTACTTGTTTGTATACCAAATCCCATCTGAAAACTGAGGTACAAAAAGGTGCCTAATATGGTTGGGATCAATAACAGAGGAGCAAAACTAGGAATTAGAATCCAGAAGTCCCAGCACCCCTTTTCCCTTGTCTTCTCGCTATGCGTTTGTGGCCAGTAACTGAACATATTTGTTTGAGTGAGTTGTGGATTTTTTTTTTTTAACAGCTTGCAAAGAATATTGGGAATGCTGGGTTCAATGAGATTATGGAATTCTGTCTGCCAGTTGATGAGATGGTCAAACCTAATCCAAGCAGTGATATGTAAGTAAAGAGCCACAACTTCTGAGAAAACAGGCATTTAATTTGTCGTTATTAATGGCTTGTGCCATCATGGCTTGCACCAACATGCCGYGGAAGACATATAATGCCTTATACATAGCCTTATAGCCAAGGAATTAACCTTTTTTCTGATGCTTTGCATGTCTGTTTTATTGAACTTTATCTGATGGTAACTTTCCTTATAGTCAGGATTATATTACCAGTTCTGTATCTCATAAATTGCAAGACAAGAACAAATTAAGGCTGCCTTGTTGAGAATTTTAAAGACCTGTGGGCGCAAACATGGGGATTAAAACTAAAGCTATTTCTTTGTTCTATTTAAACACTAAATAGATACCAGAATAAGATACACAGTTTATCTGAGAGATACTGAACACTCCTACTGTCTAGAGACTCCACCTAGGACTTCAGTCCATAATTACATGGAGTAAACAGAGAACTTTTGATGGAGTGTGTTCCCCGAGATCTCTGAACTGTGATGGCAGAGCTGTAGCAAGGACAGCTTCCATCTTGGCCCTGTCCTATTTTCCTCATATAAGAGCTAGTATATAATGCAGAAACAAAACCAGAAGAATTGGCTTTAGATGAAGCTGGTTTTACGTTATCCAGACTCTCACCATTCTGACAGAGCCAATGTTAAACTGTTCAGTATAAATAATTATTTTACTACTACTACTATGGAATATTAATATTAATATTAACATCAATAATAATCATACAGGATGCCAAATCAATAGCATAAAGACTTTAAACAAAATTTTTTTTTTAAGTCATCTACTTTGGTATGTGTCTGTTTATCACATTTGTTGTTCTCTATGAAATGAGAACCTAAATGCCGACGCTTTTCAAAAACTATAGAGGAAATTGTCCTCTGTTTTAGGAACAAGAACTATCCACTGATTCATTCTATTATTGTTGTTCAATCTCTTATAGTCTATGATCTATTATTGCCCTTTATTACTGTATCCAGATGATAAAGTATAGCTTTGTTGCATGTCCTTCGTGCAGTGCTGTGTAAATCTAAAGAGCGTGTAAGGAGTAATGCCTTTGAGAAGCATGCAAGCTCCTGTCTTGCTGTGACGGAAAGAGGAATAGTCATTAGTTAATTAGTTACTTGTGGATATTAACAGCAAAGTGATAACTCATATCCTAATTCAGATGTGCTAAGTGATAGTTTTCACCTCAGTTTCAAGGTGAAACTAAAAACTGCATCCTCCCCACCTGTTACAGTTGTGGTGAATAGCTGCTTCACAGAACATACTGCTGTGAATACAGATGCAAGCCCTGCATAGTCTGCACAGAGGTGTAAGGCAGATTTTTATATCCCATGCCTCTCCCTTTTCAGCATGTGTGCAAGTCAGGTAAATATAAATCTGTAAGGCTGATATTAGCAAAACAGGATTATGAAGCTTTGATTTATTATCTGTACATAAAACTGTATAGTCTTGAGATCAACTTCACACCGCAGTTGAGAGTGGAGAATTTGGGGTCTGTCTTCATAAGGATATTGGAGTTTTGATTCATCTTCTGTAGTTATATTTCAGACTGAAAATATGAGACTGCATGTCTTTTGTGTATATTTAAAAAGAAAGATTACCATAATGACTGAGAAATACAATCTTTCCCAGATTTTATTCCAAATGACTTGCATGTATATATGGAAATTTTGACTATGTATCATCTGCCAGAATTGTAAAAGTAAATTATATTCGATTTCAGGAATGCAAGAAAAGATTATATTACTGCCAAGTATATTGAGAGAAAATATGCAAGGAAAAAGCATGCTGACAATGCAGTTAAATTGCATGCTCTTTGTGAAGCAGTCAAATCAAGAGACATTCTTGGTTTAGTCCAAGTATATGCTGATGGTGTGGACCTCACAGAAAAAATTCCACTAGCCAATGGCCATGTAAGTGTGGTAAATTTTATTAGGCAAGTTGTTATAGGAAGTGCAGTATGGTTTTATTATTCAAAAGGTACTGCTTTTTCTTATTGGAGGATAAGATTTGAAATATTGTTTTGAATATTTGTTCTTCTAATGATGGAATTTAACAGTAACGAAAGATGATATTAAATAATTTAAACTAAAATTGTTTCCAAATATTATCATATTTTAAAAATATTAAAATTAAACATTAAATGATTCAATAATCTAATTGCTTTTAACCCATTTGTTTACTTACTATAAAGGAAGGGAAGGAAAGGAGCAAAGGTTTTACAAAAGATACTTCAGTGCACATCTGAATATTTTGAAATTAAATATTTGAATTGATCATATGTCATCGTAGAATTTCTGCTTCTCTATAAATTAAAAGAAACAAATTTGTTTTGTTTTTTTATTATTATTAGGAGCAAGATGAAACAGCACTTCACCTTGCTGTTAGATCAGTTGATCGAACATCCCTTCATATAGTTGACTTTTTAGTGCAGAATAGGTAAGTGTATTATAAACTAATTAAAATATTATTGATTTACGTCAAGTTATACTTTAAATGAAGTCTGTTATTTGCAAATGTAATTTTCTTCATTGAAAATCTTGTAACAAGTGAAGTTTATTAGCATGGGGTAGAAAACTAATTCTAATCACCTTTCTTCTTTCTTTTACTCCTACAGTGGCAATCTAGACAAGCAAACGTGCAAAGGTAGTACAGCTCTGCACTATTGCTGTCTGACGGACAACGTTGAATGCCTCAAACTGCTTCTGAGAGGGAAGGCTTCTATTGAAATAGGTACAAAGGAAATGTGTACTTTGATTTCATATTTGTCACAGATAAGAAAAATTGAAGCTGGAATAAGTGCATTTCCCCGTCAATTGTTTAATGTAATTGTTTAATGTAATTCTGTGAATAATATCTTCATTTAAAAAAATTAAAATATTTGTTATTTCAAGTTTAAAATTGTGTGCATTAGACTTGTTTTTAAACAATTTCAGGTACATAAGTACTTATGATGTCTTGTTGTCTAGTTATATATTGGCATTTCATGGCTATCATTCCATATGGGTGGCATACTGAGTTGCTACTGCTTATCATGTTCAGAGGTTTGGTACGAGATGGGCCTGAATATGAAGGAAAGAGATCAACTTTAGAATGTCTTGATCTAGTTAATTCACCGTGTAACTGGAGATTTATCTTTATGTTTAATAATAGACATGTAACTAATGACTCACAGCATCATAACTTTCTTTTCTTGTTGCAATGTAGCCAATGAATCTGGAGAGACACCACTTGATATAGCTAAACGCTTAAAACATACTCACTGTGAAGAGTTGGTAAGTGTTGCATCCTTCAATATGTTTGTGTATTTATAAGGAGACTCATGTCTGAATATTTAACAGTCTACAGTTGAATATTCAATGACTATATTCAAGACAGGGTAGTATTCTGCTCAGAAAAACAAGCAAGTTATATATGCTTAAGAAGAAAACTATATTTCTTCTTAGATATTTTGGAAATGTTAAAGTTCTGGAGAATGCAGTTTGGATGTTAGTCCCAGATCCTCAAAAATTGTGTGTCTGACATCCCATTGAAATCTAATCACTAGAGTACTTTTCATGGATGAAAACCATGGAAGTGAAGTTTGCTACCATCACTACTTTTAATAAGCAAGGAAAATGATTTGGTGAGGTCGAGGCTCCTGGGAAGTGAGTCTGTATCAGAAAAACTTCCATTGCAGTTAATTTCTCCATCTTGCAGTTTCTAAATCAAAGCAAATAGAGTGTGATGCTTCTTGTCAGGAAGGAAATAGAAAATGGAACTACAATGGGTAATGAAAAGCCCAGTTGCTTTTGGTTTATTTGTGTTGTGTTTGATCACAGAGCTTCATTCTTTTACCTTACCCCAATGCAGTAACTTTCCAAATTACTGAAATCTGTATTTAAAACAAAAAATAATATTTGTACTTAGAAATCAAGATTACTTCTGCGTGTGTTTTTTGTTTGTTTTAAACTATATGCAAATACTGGCTGTACCATAGATGTCAACAGTCATCTTTTTTTTTCTTTAGCTTACTCAAGCACTATCTGGAAGATTTAATTCTCATGTTCATGTAGAATATGAATGGCGGTTACTCCATGAAGATCTGGATGAAAGTGATGATGATGTGGATGAAAAGCTACAGGTTGTATCTGTGCATTGCTAATTTTTTGTACGTGGATCTGTGTGAGCGTGATGTTCATTCTGATTTCAATAACACATTACATTTTACTACAGGTATGAAGACACTGCAAAATTAAATTTTATTATAAAATACAGTAGTTCAAATTTTTGTTTCTTAAATTACAGTTTATCTACTTTTTCCTGCTGTAAGGACCAGATTGTGACTACCCAGATGTGATTTTTTTTTTTTTTCATAGTGAAGTCAGCATGTACGCAGTATAGTTTGTTTCAATATATCAGGAATATTTAAATCTGCTGAACTTGAAGCAGAACCAGTATGAGACAGGAAAATTGCCTTTACAAGGAGAGGTATCTTATAGTATCTCCCCGTTTCTGTAAAGCATCTCCAGTCAGTAGGTCTGAATTTGGAACAGTTTATGCATTGACTTGTCTTCAGTGGCACTAATCCTGTGCATTAAATTAGGCTTGTTCGTTAGTAGCAGGTTAGGGTCTTATTTCTGAATCTTCCTGTAAAAATCTTCCAGGTTTTTTTTTTCCCCCTTTTTCTGTTTTTTCTTAAGTCTCTGGTATTGGTGTGATGCTATGGGGTAGTACTACAAGGTATTCCAGTGGCTTAGGAGCTTCATTCCATTTTTCAAAGTTAAATTTGCCAGTTTGGGACCAACTTTAAAAAGTATTTAAGCATGTAAACATACAGATAGGGAGCAAACTACATGTTTTGATACCAGAATAACATTGAAAAATGGCTTGAATTTCCAGGTGCCAAGTAATTTGAAATTACATGAAGGCTCCTAAATACTAAAGACATTCTGAAACTTCTTTAGTTTGAAATTTTATATAGAGGTATTGAGCAAATGTTTTTGTTCTTTGTGTTTTTTTTATAATATTATAATTGCTTTTCTGCTTTCTTTAGAAAGTGCAAGGAACACATAGGAGACTTCGTATTTGTTTATCTTTTGACGTTAGCACAACCTTTTGTCCTATGGAAGTAGCTAATGGAAAATCCTCTCTCCTCTACATAATGAAATTCAGCTTTTCTTATTCTACAAATTTTATTGTTTTCTTATGTTTTCTGCAAAGTCTGCCATCTCAGATAGGACGTGAATTTCTAACACTTAAATAATTCATAATCTAAACCCAAACCTTTTGTGTTGATTTTTCTCTGTTTTCAGAAACATTAAAAACTGACAGTCACAGGTTTATATTCTTTGTCTTTACAGGCCATTTTTAAAAATATAAGGCCATCAGATTACTGGATTGGCTTAATGTTTTGAAGACTAATTCTGAAATCAATACATTTCCTTTGTTGCAAAGTGTCACTTCTGCAAGATTCAATCTGCATAGCATTCTTCTCCCCATGTCTTGCCTCCTTAGTCCAAGAGCGCTMTTTTGCCTCTGATGCTTGACTTTTACTAGATTTGGGTTTTCTGCATTTCCTTCATTGTTGCCGGTTGCCTTTGGCAGTTCAGTGTTCTTTTTTTTGGCCAGTCCCTGAGCTCCACCTCTTAAAAGAAGTTATCTGCTAGTCAGCAATGAGGCTAAAGAAATGAAACTGGTACTTCACTGCCCACTATTAATAGGCTTATACCACAGGGACCTTTGAAAGGAGATTAAGAACTATTAATCACAGACTAGTGTCTGTGAGTACTTTGAATGCTCTGGTGAATATTGCTTTTGCTTAGTATCACATCAAAGTTCTGTTTATAGATGTCAAGCTATTGGCTAGAGGGCTTCTCTGTCTTACTGGTAAAGCAATTGAATAGATTTTGTAATACTTTGTCAGAAAAGGTCATTTCTGAAATTGCTGCTCTTTTAGTCCAGAATTTTATCATATAAAAGGGAGCCTTACCTAATAGAAGGCTAAGATAATCCAGCTGCTCTCTGCTGCTGTCCCCAGCTGCCTGGTCTCATCTCATCTTTTGTCTCCATTATGGCACACATTTGATTTCAGTTTGCTAAACCAGTAAAAAGCTAATTCAACAAACAAAAATAATTTTCTGCTGGTTTAGAAAGCCGAAGTTAAGTGTGAGCTGAGATGAATACCAGAATTAGGACAGGAGAGGTCAGCGAAAGGAGAGTGAGCGACTGAGGAGTTAGACTGCTAAACCAAACCAAAGGCAGGGATTAACACAACTGGTTGTCATGCACATCATTCTGATGATTCTTTGAAATATTATGCTGTGCTATAACCTCACTAAAGGTCCTAAATGATCGATCCAGAGTAAGCATTAAAAATATTCACAGGAAAATTGATTGCTTATTCACAGTATTGTTTGTGTAAATGTTTATTTGGCCTAAATACTATTACTAGAAATGGTTCTTTTTATTTCACACCCACAATACATCAGCGATGTGTTTATCTAACACCTTCTGAAGGCATATTTATGCTCTCTGAGCTGTGGAATGTTACAACCCACTCCTGCACTGGCCATATGTATTTATAACTCTATCTATCTTAATTATCATTTGATAACAATAATTATCATGATTACTGTTGAAACAGGAAAAATAATGCTAAATGTGCCTAGCAAGCTGATGACTTGCTATAAATCTCAAAGACAACTAATTAGAGCTCATTTGATAATGTGCATGGGAAGAGCAATGTTCTGTCCCAGCTGCCAGTTAAAGTAATCCCCCTAACTGGTCCTGCTTATTTGTTAGGGGGCTAAAGAGAGTTCCTGAGAAGTYTGAGCTCCTAATCTGTGGTAGGGTTGAGCTACAGGTAAAATTCTTAGATGCAACTCTATCCTGTTTTTGAGGTGATGGCCATCTGTATGGGATCTAACAATCACAAAATGAAGCTTCAGTTGCTTATTTTCTTTTGAAAATATTACCTGATATTCTAATGCCGAAAACTTTACTTAACCAGTCTGACTGTCTATATTACTTTACTATCAATAGAAGTGTGTGTGTGTGTGTGTGTGTGTGTGTGTATGCATATCCTATATATATAGGATATGCTATATATCCTACAGGGATATAGGAGGTGAAAATGAAAAAATATTTTTTTCTGAAATTCAGTTCGCATTTAAAAAATTAATGTTTACAGTTACTTTGTCTTGAAGAAAGAGGAATATAGGTTTTAGGATACATACTAAAAACAACAAAGATGCATTTTAGAAGTAATTTTTTTTTCTGGTAACTGTTCTTCTAAGTAAAATGAATATAATTGATGTGATATCAGTGAGTTATTGTATTTCAGCAACCCAGCCCTAATCGGAGAGAGGACAGGCCTGTCAGCTTCTATCAGCTGGGATCAAACCAACTTCAGCCTAATGTAGCATCTTTGGCAAGAGATGCAGCAAACATTGCTAAGGATAAGCAGAGAGGATTTRTGCCAAGTATATTGCAGAATGAAACATACGGAGCAATCCTCAGTGGCAGTCCACCTCCCATTCCGCCTGCAGTACCTGTCACAAGTAGTGCACCTCCTCTACCTCCAAGGAATATTGGAAAAGGTACTAACGCTGGGAAATATCATTGCATGTTAGAAGAATGGGATAGTAACATTGTTTTCTCACATTTTCAAGGGTTTTTTGGTACAGTTATTTTACATGAGTAAGTACTGGTACAATTTACTGATGACTTTTTTTATATACTTGAAGTGAATCTGCACAACCTATTCTGAGTTTGGTTTTCAGTATATCTGCAAGAAAGGAAAGTACAGAATACTGTATGGGAAAATTATGTCCAAGTAACCTCAATAAAGACAGCTCATTAAAAAAGAGGGAGGAAGGGCTGCAGTTGACTTAGTTCAGCAAGCACTTTTTGCTTGTATTCCATCTTTTCATACTTCTGTTTCTTGAAGATGTCATTGTCACAGTTAAAATATTAATATGTAAAATTTCCATTGTATTTGGTTGCTGCAGAATATTTTTTAAAATCTGGGAGAGTGGAAAGCATATACAGAACAGGAGAGATTTTAACCTTTCAAAGACTCCTCTTAAATATGTGCTAGGAGGTCGCTGAAATTTAACAGAGCAAAGTATAAGTGTCGTAACATGGAGAACTGGATGATTTAGGGAATTGGCAGCTGACTGAAAATGTAACTGCCTGTAACTGTACTGATTATGCCCTGATCAGCAGGCCAATGTAAAATTGAACATCCCAGTTCAGAAAGGCTGTGTGCTTGCAGAATCTACCATTATAGTTAACAGTGTAAACTTTTGTTCTTGTCTTCACATATAATCTCTTCAGATTAAATCGGAGAAGAAGGGCAGAGAAATTTGTGTAGGTCATCTTTATGCAGTACATTTTTGGTGTGTTTCATTGTTTTAATGCTTGTATTAATCCAGTATCTCTCATGAATGCTAAATTTATGTAAAATTAAGTTGAAGAAAAATGAAAATGTAATGAAAATGAAATGAAAACCATGTAAACACATGGTTTTCAATGCTGCTGTAATTCAGACTCCAATAAGAGGAGATATGAGTGGGTAATGTTATGGGCACGTGTGAATGCCTTCTGCCTTTGGAAGCACTGGACAGAGGTTAGAATATAGAATAGAATGAGAGGCAAATTGCACATCTGTATCATATGAAAAGTCAGTTATTGGTCTCACAGGAATGGCTGCAGCATGAAAGTCAGATTGAAATATGTTATTCTGTGGGCAGAAGAACTGAGAACATAGAACAGCATGGTATTCTCTTACTTTGAAAGGATAACGTAAGGCTCAGGAAAGTTTAGCAGCACTTAAAACTATGCTCCTTAACCAATTCTTTTCATCTAACATTTTTACACCAAGTCTAAGCTAAATATCCAGACTCTATTTTTACYTGATGGAAAGCAATGCCCTCCCCCTAAACAGGAAAATTCACCTCTTGGTGAAATCTTTCCCTTGGCTGTGAAGGGGTTTACACAATCTTTTGAACTGTTAGATACTATCCCTAAATTAGTAATATAATTGGATAGTTAAAATGACTATTTTACCCTTTGATATTMTTTTACCTATGGCCAACCATACTATTTTACCCACCATTTGCCCATGATTAAATGACGCTTTTCAAAGAGTGTCACTTTAATTTCATTCCCAACCCCAGACTTGTTGGCACCAGTACAGGGCAGCTCATGCCAGGAAAGCATGATGCCTGATTTAGAGAGATGATTAGCTGATATTCTTCACTCTAACAGTGTATTACCCTAATATTTTATCTTCTCAGTTGAAAACTATGCTAGCATTGCTGATCTTGGCTTATTGTTGATTGCTGATATTGTTGTTGTTATGCTTATGTTGTACTTATTATTCCTTTATCCTCTTAGGTTTAGGCTGTTCTCCAAATCTTCTGAACCTTTTGTGCTTTTTTCATGCAACCTGATATTCATACTTTACTCTGTTTCATCTTTTCTTAATGAGATGATCATGCTCTGAGTAGGGAGAAGTGATGTGATATGATATGTGCAAAATACTGGCTTTATGGAGAAAACCTATAGGGTGTTTTTATGAAACGGGGAGGCAGCTCTTTAGCTGGAGAACATGTATAGGAGGCTCTGAAGAAGCAATACTGGGTAATCGGCTAGTTTCAGGTATAGTTGCTCCTTGTTAGGGTGAAATTCAGAGTTACAATTTCAAGTCAAAACTGATGTTGTACTTTGAGTCAGCAATGTCTGCTAATGCTCCTGCAAGAGTCAGGTCCTTTCCTTGGAGCTCCTGAGACAACTAGAGTTACCAGGCAGGGATTAAAGGAGGTAACAGGACTTGCCTTCTGTCTTCACATTGAGAAATGTCTGCCTTTTCGAGTATTGACATATTTTAAAGTAATGTTTGGAGACAATTCTTTACATAGGTAAAGAGTTAATAAGACTTCAACCAGAAACTTCTGTATAATTGTTTACAGCAGTCTCTGGTTTCTGTTCTGGCATTCCAGCAGGGTGACAGTGGTTCCTATTGGTGAATATAGTGTGCGCATGCACCATTTTTAAAAGCACAGGTGTGAAATATTAACACTTTGTGCTTAGAGTAAGCAATATAATAATACAGTATTTTCCTCTCTTTTTAGTTCAGCCTTCAGTTCTTGGCAGTGGTATTCAGACAATTTCTTCATCTAATGCAATGTGGAGGACAAATTCTTTAGGAGTGGAAAGTATAAGCAGGCAGAGATCTTCATCAGATCCACCAGCTATTCATCCCCCTGTGCCGCCATTGCGTGTAACATCTACAAGTATGTTTCCACTTCCCCTGTTTTCCCTTCTGCTGTATCTAATCATGGTTGGCTTATTTTTCCATTTTCACAACTCATACTTTCTCTTTTGGTGACTGTAGCTTTGGCCTATCGTCCCCATCCAGTGACTTTGTATGAACTGTCTTCTCTGATGTTCCAGTGAGGACTGTGTGGTGTAGTGCAGGGTCCACAGGAAATGCTATCTATTACTAAAGCATTTTCCACTTTTATATATAGTTTTAATGATGCATTTCTCACTAGTGAGTTGTAAAAATAAGTGGTACATGTAGGTCTGGGGCTAAATCTCCACATTATGCTTTATTTTTGCAGATCATAGGATTGCAAAAAGATGTTTTAATGCATTGCCAGCTTGTTGTTTGTTGTAGTTTCAAGGATTCAATTGAAATTTTAATTACTAGACCTAATGTGGAGTTTCTTTGAATAAATATTAATCAAAACAGGATTTTCAAAAAAGTTCCTTTTCATAAAATTTCTCAGATATCATTCACTCAACTACTTTTCCATAAAACACAAACTGAAGGCCTTGATAGAGCAAACAATATTAGCACTTTATTAAATATATTGTGAGCTAATATTTTTAAGAATATGACTGATTTTGGTGGGACTTGAGAATTTTCTTTGTTCGTACTTTAATGCTTTGATGAATTGAAGTACTTGTGAGCTCTCTGATACTTACTATTTGAAAGAAAAGGGAAATCTCTTTTCAAAGAGGTCCTTCTTCCAATGGAAGGCTTTCATTTTAAGTTGTTGATTGCAATTAGTAAAAAAACTTTTATTTGATGGAAATAAATCCCATAACAGGAAGATCTGTGGATGAGAATATAAGAAACAAAGTGGTAAACAGAATTTTAACTCCATTTCACTATCTAACTTTTTTCTATAGATGTGCTTTCTCCAGCACCACCCCCTCCAGTTGCAAAGACAGCCAGCGTTATAGAAGCTTTGAACCAGCAATCTAAACAGCAACCAGCTCCTCCACAAGCTAAGCCAACCCCACCACCACTGCCCCCACAACCTCCTAGTAGAATCTCTCAGAGAAAGCCTACTCCTGGGTAACCGATGTCATTTTAGTATTTAATGCATATACTTCGTAATTGTTATTGACTTTATGGTATGTAACATGCATGTCCTCCAGAAAGCATTCAGGCTTTTGCCAATGATGCATTATGGAATGTATGAATGAACAGAGGCCAGATACTTAGGGAACAGTTTACAAGAATTTCAGCAGTAAAAACAAGACAGCATATTGATTTAAGATTGTATCATTTGCATAATATCTACAGAATGCTTAGCCGTGATGGAAATAGGAAGTTACAGAGAATTATTCATTTCTAATTCTAATCTAATAAGAAAGAAGAGATAATGTGATCTTATATCTGATTGTGCTATTTATTGTTCACAAGGTTGTCCTAGGTTCAGTTCCATTCAATATTTTCATTAATGGCAGGAATAGAGAGACCTGGAATAGAGAGTATGTTTTTTAAATTTGCAGGAAACAAAGCGAGGAGGGACAGATATACTGGAGGACAGGATTAGATCCAAAGTATCCTTGACAAACTGGAATAGTAGTCAGGGAGAAGAACGATGTCATTCAGTAGGCAACGCTTGGTACTTAAGAACAATCAACTACAAAAATGAAATATGGAGAATAGCAAAGTACAGTTAGGCCAAAGTCCTTAAGAGAAGGATCTGCGAGGACATTGTGAATCATAAATACGAGCAAGTCAGAAGACTTGTGCTGTTGTGGAGGAGGCAAAGATAAAAAGTATTGTTTGATCATAACCTGCAAGATATATGAATTAATCCTTCCACTTGACTCAATATCAGTAATGCATCAGCTGGAATACTGTGTTCAGTTTTGAGTGTTGCAGTAAAATGAAGATACAAAACAGTGAAGCAGAAAACAGGTGAGATCAATAAGGGTAATGAGAAGTGTAGAAAACACAACCCATGAGAAAAGATTGGAAGAAATAAGATTCTCTCATCTTGGAAAAAAAAAATTGTAGCAAAGGTGCAGGTTTTCAAAGCTATACAAAATGTTGGATTATTCCGTTCCTCTTTACATCTCATGACAACTTAAAAAAACCCTATTGGTTTAAGCTGTAGCAAGAATGATTTAGTCAGACACTAGGTAAACTTTTCCAAAACTAAAGGTAATGAAATACCACAGTAAATTGTCTGGGAAGGTTTTGGGTTCTCTACCTTTGAAAATTTTTAAGTACAGCCTAGACAAACTTAGAAGTTACACAACACAGGGACATGCATGCATATATGTGAGATAAGTAATATATATGTTTGATGCTTTGGGGGAATGAAAGGGGTAAACAACCTTTTGAGCTCTCTCTCTAGCTCCTTTATTGCATGTACAATACATACTGTGGGTAAAAGGGAGATGTTGTAATGTACAGGCTAATATGTATCCATATTTTTAAAAAAGCACATCAAAGAATTTTAAAATAGCAATGGAAGGAACTTCAGAACTTAAGAAAATAAAAACTGCTCTATAGAAATTGCAGTAATTGAACCTATATTATTCTTCTACCTTACATTTTTATAAGTGCAACTTATGATTGGCCTACTCAAAAATAAGGAAGCAAAGGAGTATTTTAAAAGCAAAATAGCTGTTACCATGTTTCTAAGAACATATTAAAGACATTACAATAATTTTATAATTTGGAAAATAGTTTGAACTGTTGCAGTTGGAATTCTTGTTTGTTTCTTAAGTTGATGAATTTTGAACTTTTTCTGCACAGGACTGACAAGTCATCTGGCTTAACGAACAAAGGGCAGTCTAGAGGACTTGGGTCTCTACAGCAGCCTGGTAATTGGTTTAGAGATTTACTGTATCATAACTAAGCCATTATTATAACAACCTAAGGGAGATGGATTTTTTTTGTTGTTTGCCCTGTGCATTTAACCAGACGGTGAGCACCAGCATTCTTGTTGTTTCTCCTCTTAATTGTGTAGGTCCTGATGCTTCAACCTCTTCTGCATGAACAGAGCTATGGGCCAATTAATGTCAATAGGGCCATTTAATAAGAAACCCCACCCAAACAAAGGATACAGTATGAAAATTTTAGTTAGTTTACTCTCTGGTTTGCATGAGTCATCTGCAAGGTGACAGGCAAGGACAAAAGACATTTTAGAATAGAAAACAGTGATTATAGTTTTAAAGCCTAAAACTAATATAATATCATTTCTAATTTTGCTTAAAATGAACTAAATTGCAAACTGATACTGTTCTTCCAGCAATGGTTTACTGTCTTAGGACATTACAGATATTTCATCTCAGTAAGATGTCCAAAGTAAAGTTTGCATGGAGTCTAGACTGGTTGTAGTGGAATTTCTCCTACCCAGTCACCCCTTTCAGTGTCTGTGTGTGTGTGTGTGTGTGTGTGCACATGCATGTATGTGTATATGAATATAGTTATTTTCTTTGGTTCTCACTATGATTCTTCTTTATTTCCATTTGACCTATCCACAGAGCAGGGAGTTTGCTAATGCCTATCTGTTGGCATTGTCAGGAGTCTGACAGAGGCAGGTGGCTGTTCTTCTCTTGACCCTGGAGTGAGGTCTGGAGTCCCAGGGAGGGTACAGCATCTTGATAGAGATGGTCTTTACTAGTAAAAGAAAGGTTCTACAAGAACACAGCTGTAGTGAATTTGATGAGGAAATGGGATAGTATTTGGTTCTGCTCTGCTTATATTTTTTCTTTTTTAGCATTACTGCAATACCGAAGATCTTAGGTAACAGTCTTTGGGAAAAAAGGCTTTATGGTATGGAAAAGGATAGAAAAATTCCATTCAGTTATTTAGAAGGAACCGCTAAAGATTGAATTACTCGAGGGGGTATAAAATTGCTTTGTATCCTCTAATTAAGAATAGTGAATTTGGTTTCAATTCATATGGTCAGTTAAATTTTTTTAAAACGTCTAAATGTAAATTGTTTTACTTATTTTAACAGTGGGAGAATCTTCCTCTGTATGTGAAATTCCAGTAACACAAACTGGTTCTACAACAAACACTTTGGCACAGATCCAACCACCAGCACCAATGCCAAGGAAATCACAGATAGTAAGTAGACACTCTGGGTTAGGATCTTATTAAATCTTCCCCCTTCTATCAAAAACAATTTTGATGTAACAGTCTATTCTTGTGTAAGTGTGAAAAATAGAAAGCCTGTCCCCTCTGTTAAATATGTGCATGACTTGTAATAGATGTTTCTGAAAACTTTGCTTTTCTTGCATTTCCTATATTTTTGTATCTGATTTTGAATTTAAAAAAAAAACAAACAAAACCCACAAAACCATCAATGAAAAACGAGCAATAACCAAAGACATAAAGCAGAGAATATAGTGAATATAAAATCTTTTTTTTTTTCTCGCCTTCACCACTCTTGATTAAACAAGTTACTTGTCTGTCTTTCATCAAAATAGCCTTTTCATGTTTTAGACCACAATAAAATGTAATGTTCTGGTTAGTGTCAAATGCAATAATGATCCTTTTTGCTTCTGTGCACTGAGGGAATTGCCACATTTACTCTGTGAAGCTGTTGGACCCTGATCACAATTCCTGTTGTGTGTTCTGGGATTCGGGTGGGAGCACTGGAGACATCCATTCAACACATCTGTCAGCTCTGAATCAGTTGCTTACCTGACTTTCTGTATGAATTAGAGCTGTAGTAGTTTTCTGTTTTGCTCCCTCCTTTTTGTGTTTATGAACAAATAGCTTTAGTTATGAGTGAACAGGCTATCCTGACTAGTATTTAGGAACAGTCTGCGTCTCCACTGCTTAATGTTAATTGTATGTAATATGACGAATGAATCTGAGTCTACAGTTATCTCTAGGGCTTCAGTAGGGTGAGTTTTGTGTGACATAGAATATCAGCTGGATAATTTTCTTATGACACAGAACAGAGAAGGAAGGGGAACCCAGCACAAGGAGCGTGAGCTAGCTAAGGTGCTTTAGCTAAATCAGTCTAGCTAAAGCATCTTACTGAGGTTTTAGTCAAGGGCCCCTCAGCTAAACAGCTTTAGCTAGATCAGTCTAGCTAAAGCACTTTGGCTAAGTCACTCCATTTAGCCTTATACTCCAGCTTTCTCTGCTATGTCTTTCCCATGTCAGAGGATCAAAAGGCAGCCCAGACTTAGAAAATGATTGCAAAAGTGCTCCTGAGTAAAGAAAAAAGAGGTTCAGCTGTACACATGCATGCAGCCAGTGACTTTTCTCCTATAAAGATAGGATTGCGTTTTGCATTTGCCCAACAGCATATTTTTCAAGTGTGAAATTCCTGATGTGTCTTTTTTTTCTATGTCTATTTTACATTTTTGAAAACATATTGTAGATATATGGAGAACTTTCCTGGAGGATTTTAATCTTCCAAGAATGGGATCTATTGCAATTTCCTTGCCTTCTAAAGAATGAGAAATACCTGTAGTTACTGCCCTTTGAAGTTGGTAATTATGTCACTGTTTGCCAGTGAGAAGCTCTTCCCTCTTGGGCTAAAAGATGGTTGTGTTTCAAATTGTAACTTGGCTGAGATGGAGCATATAGCAGAATCGCTGTGATACAGTACAAGGCTGCCAACTCACTGGGTTGTGCCCCTCAGATAGAGCCTAAGAGGATGCCTGGCCTGGGCAGGTCAGCATTTTTATACTAAAATGCAAATAGACACTTGCAGAGGAGGAGGAGGAGGATCATGCTGCCTCTCTCCTTTCCCATCCACTTACCCCCTTTTCTGCACAGCACTCAGCTCTAACATTAAAATGGTACATTAGGGGGCTGTGGGGTAGTACTATCCACAACAGAGCATTTTCCTAGTGGGGAGAAGTGGAGTTGTGGGCAGGGTCTCTTCTCCCCTCCCAGGCTTTCTGTTTGATGGCTAACTGAACTAGACCTATCCCTAGGCAACTCCAGGATGGTGTCGAGAATTTTTTTTCCTTACCCCATCTGGAGTCTCTGTCCCATGTCCCCCTGCATTAACAAATGTCTCATGACCTGAATGGCACTTGCAGCTCTGCTCTGGCATCTTATGCTAGAAAGGAGAGATTTTTGCTAGCTAAGGCTGGGGAAACTGGGGAAAAGGGTGGATTCATGGGAGGAAGCTTATGCTCTGCCTCCCTGCTCCTTGCGTGGAAAGACTATGCAAGTTGCTCGTCTGCAACAGAGAACAAGGAGGCTGGAAACACATGCAGCAGCGGTACATAGCACAGAATGGAAGTAGGCCAGATTGCACAGGGAGAGGCATGAGACTAGGATCGTGGATAGTGCGATAGAGCAAAGTGATTTTGGCATCATTTCAAATAGAATAAAACTAGGCTTGCTGTCCCACTGTGATATTGGAATATTGCTGCTCTTTACTGAGCAGTAGCATGAACTCTCACGTTGGAAGAGGTGACAGACCACTCCTGTGGCTTGCAGTCTTCAAAACACTGCAAGGAGGCAGGGGACATTTTGGATATTTTGTATGTTGCTGAAATGGGTTTGGTAAATCAAGGAGGGGTATATTTGCAGGTGGCTCAGGCCTCTTCCTCACAATGCTGCTGTTACACTTGCTCTGTAGCACTTGGTCTTGATCTGCCCGTCTTCTGAATAAAAACGTACATCCTGCAGTGGTGTAAAGCTCTGAAGGCAGGGTCGGGTGAGCCAAAGTGGAAGATCACTAAGGGAAACCTGGCCTACCTTGGTGGCTTAACAGTTCTGAAGGGCCTTGGATGCTGCTAAACTCAGCCTGAAGCATGAGCATTCAGCATAAAGGATCTAGCTGAACTGTAACTTATGAAAAATAACAGTTGGAAGCAGTTCTGCTGCTTTTTTTAGTTCAACTCTCAGTCTGTTTTGTCTTTGCCTTGCTGTATTATTTACATTTACATATTTTTATATTTCAGTCAAAAACAAAACCCAAGAGGGTAAAAGCAATTTACAACTGTGTAGCAGATAACCCAGATGAGCTAACTTTTTCAGAGGGAGATATCATTGTAGTTGATGGTGAAGAAGATCAGGAGTGGTGGGTGAGTATTTTGCTTTTTCCATCAACATAGTTTGAAAGAAATAAATGAAATCTAGAGGTGGACACTGACTTCAGAGGTTCTGCTTTGGGTTTCCAAATAACAGTATAAGTTTCATCTTATAGAAAACCTATTCCAGAGATTCATTTTGTTAAAAAATAAAACTTCAGGTCAGTTTTTAGCTTTCCTCATTCAGAAAAGAAATCTGATTAGTGGGGTTCAGAGTACACAGGGGACATTGTGTGAATTAGGAAATTCTTGGGGGGAGTGTCAGCTGGTTAAGAAGCTGCTTTGAAGATATGCAAGGGTCCTCAGCAGACAGCTTTATATTGTCCTAATTTTTTTAGCTGACTAAGATTGAGACATGTTCTGTTCTGTCAGCTGGGAAACAATCTCAACTATTTAACGCTCCAGAGTCTCATTAACTAAAGCAAAGTCTTGGAAAATTGTTATGCATGCAAACACTTGCCTTATTCTAACTGTTAACTAGCAAAGAATAGAGCTCCAAATTGCACCTGAAATGACAACAATGCCGTATAAACCCAAAATGATTCCTGTAAACCCCCAAACTCTTAAGATCTGTTGAAGTTTGATCCATCCTTTTACCTTTCAGTGCTTGTTGAGAGGGGGGAAGCAGAAGCAGCTTAACACAGGCAGAACGTGGGCTGCCAAAATGTGCTGAAATGATGCAGCTGTGGTATTGCATTACGAGGTGTTACTTTCAAAGAACTGGATAAAGAAGAATTTGAAAAATGTCTAGAGCTGAATAGCAAATGCACCCCGAGGCCCTGAATTTTCTGTTAATGTTCCTTTCCTTTTGGCAAAATAAAAAACACCACTGCAGACAGATGGGGAGGCTTGTCATATTACAGGCAGGAAGGTCGCTGGTATTCATTTTGGTGATGTTGTAATGCTTTTTTGAGACTAACTTGAAAAATATCCTGACTCTTTCAGATTGGTCACATTGATGGGGATCCCAGTCGGAAAGGAGCTTTCCCTGTATCGTTTGTGCACTTTATTGTTGACTAAATTGCTACTGATAAATGGAAACATTTCTCATTTCCAGCGGTCACAGAAATAAGTTTTCCTCTATTTCATTTCATCTACCTATCTGCAAACACCTTGCCAGAGCACTGCCCAAGTTCTAGGTACTGTAGCTAACTTTTTTATTACCATCATTCTGATTTTGGGACTTCTAAAACTTTTTTCTATGTGAAAACTTCTCATGAGCAGTTTACACTTTAAAAAACCCTCTTCCTGTATTTTTCAAAGTGAACTGAAAAGCTTTAACAATGAAAATCCATATAAATGTGTGAACATCAAAATATTATGAATATTCTTTTCATGGATTCACTGCAATTTTATTCTGCCTTTTGTAACATGACAATACATAGTTCAGTGTTGCTTCCCCAGTCAAAGAAATTGTGTGCATCTGTAACAGGGCAGTGAGTTTATCCAGTTCTCAATACCATTTGAAGTGTTGGAACCAAACTTGCTAGCTGCTGAGTAGTTCTAAATTGGACTAATTCAGCATCTTGTCATACTGGCTTTCATCCAGGATGTCAACTATTGCAGAAACTATTATAACTGGGTGTCTTTGGCCAGGTAAAAAAGTGTTTCAGTTTACCACAGGAGAAACTTCTTTTTCTGAATGGATGTAGATATTTGCTTAAAGTTATCTGAAATCTGTGTTAGTYGTTGAACTTTCTAGTTCTAATTTTGTGAGCTTGAGACTGTTTCATTTTCTATGCTGCATGTGTGTGTAACCTGTTTTTTAAATGTTCTTTATATATGTTACATCCATTTTAGTCATTTAATGTGACTACTGCTGGTTAACTAAACTATGGCAATATTACTGAGTTACTAAATTAACTCAAGGATATGAAAACTGCACTTCCTGAAATGTACTTAGCTATGATGATGGATTGCAGAACATTTCTTACAGTTGTATCATTATAATGTTTAGACTTTTTTTTTTTAATTCTTGAATTTTCTTACTCATCCAGCAATGTGTTCACCCAGCGAACATATTTGGTGGAACACTTAGGTAATTATCCTTGGTCAGTAAGGTATCCGACACCTCACGAGTACACTACATTATGTTCTATTCTATAAAATTTGTGTGCCACTACCTTGCAAACAATAGTTTGCTAACTCACTCTGTATTTATATAATATACCCACATATATGGTAGCTACACTGTTGTTGAATTTGTTTTTCTAATTTGTGAACAAAGGCTAGGCCAATGATAATTCCCAGTTGGTTGATGGAATGCAAAACATCAATAGAAATCTGACATCATTTTGATGTTTGTATATTGTGAGATTGCTTATGCTACAGGAAACAGCTGATGGCTGAGGATAAGAAAAATCCATGTGTAGGTCGCATTGGCTTTGATCACATTTTGTGAATAGTGTATCTCTAGATTTATCAAGAGAACTTTGAATTTCTGACAAATGGTGTTTAAATTGGCCATCTTGTGTGTAACAGAATGGAAAATAGGCCAACACCCATGCTTATTTGGAGAAAAATCACATTGTGTTAATGCTGGAAGAGCAACACTGATCTTACATCCCCTTTCTTAAATGGTACAGTTGGTTGATAGCCTCTGAAATGTGTGGGTACAGCCAAGTATACACATAACTTTCATTTTCTAGATGCTGTTGCTGCAGTATAAATGGGGAACAAACTGGAATGTTTCAAGATATTTTTGTTGCAAGTTGAAGCAAATTAGTCTGTATTTTCAAAGTTCCCAGTAAAATAATAGAGTAATAGTTTAGCACTACAGTTTTATTCACTTACTGGTATGTTCAGTTTGCAACACTATTTTGTATGTTTCTATCCCTGATAGAGTCTAGAGAGTAAATGGACATATTATTTTGCACAGATCTCCTAATGTACAGTATTTTTAACACAGAATCTTATAGTGTATGTAACAACTCGTCAAGTTAAACGATGATGCAAATTGAATTTCAGTTCTGCTAGAAGACGTACACACTTTCAAATGTCACAACCCTGTTAGCTAGTCACTCAAACTAGGAAACTTTTAGATACAATGTACTAGTACTAACTGTGCAGATAGATAAAATCTTAGGGACCAGTAAAGAGCATCTAAGCAAAATTTTTCCCTAGGTTTTCAGTAATGTTCTCTCAAGGTTTGCTCCTCTGGCAGAAGAAATTCTAGTGCCTGTAGATATCTATTTATAATATAAAATGAAGAATTTTAAGTCCAAAGTCTTGGCATATTTCATACAACTTTTCAAACCTGATTGGAATCATGATTCAAAAAAAATCTGTTAATAGACAGACTATTAGGTTGCTGTGTTAACTGTTTAAAAAGGAGCAGATGACATTTAAAAATGCAGCTTAGAATGCTATGAGATTGTATAATATTCAATTCAGTTGTTTTTATTTTGTTTAGTTGCAGAGCAACTGTATATATTGTATAACCTAAAATCAACTCTTATTTTCAATGTCCTGGATGCAGTGATTTATAATTAGAGCATGATTAATAAATTTTACTCTTGCTAACCAGTCAAATGGCTGGAAAAATAAAACTACTTTTAAAATCACTTTGGCTACTTCTCTTATCTAACTTTGTATTGCTTAGGCAAAGTTGTTCTTTCCACTGTGTAAAATGATAAACACAAACAAGCAGCACAAATATACATCTTGTGGGTTTTCAGTTGAACATAGAAACTGTGTAGACAGCACGCCTAAGATTAAATTAGAGGTGTGAAGGTCCAACTCACTACATGTTAACACTTTGCTCTTGTGGGGTTGTTCTAAGATTTGACTTAAGCAAACCTGAAATCTACATAAAGAAATTATTTTACAGACAAGGGGTTAGAAGCAAGTGTCAGTTTTATTTTACACTTCTACAATAGTGACATTAATATACAAAATAATGATTTAGGAAAAAACATCCATGTTAAATATAAAACTCTGTATTGTCCTGGAAACTGAAGGTGGAATGATTTCTTCAAGTCATGTTTGGGGAGTGACAAAGTACCATGTAGAGGGTTGCATGGCTCTTCTTTGCACAGTAAGTCTTTTCTGAGTTTGTGTGTGCCTAAGTGGCCAGTCTGCAGTATCACAAAGGAGCCCCATTTCCTCCACACACACACAAAGGCCTCTTGTACTACAGTCACATGCTGCTGAAGAAAATCAGGACTTCTCTGACATTAAAACTGAATCAAAGGCTGTAGATAACACTTTGCAAATAGCTTGTGCTTGTTCCTGAATCAAATAAAAACATACACATTAACACTTTCTGAAGAACTTCTGAATTTCTCAAAACTCATTTAAAGCAAAACGTGACCTTTATCATTCTTTTGGTAGAGACATGCAGAATGGAATAGCACAAGTGAGATTTAATTTGAATTCTGTGATCTGCAATGACATGTTGGAAGCTGTTTTAAATAAGCTCTTTTGAAACAAGTCAGATTTGTTAGCTTTCATCAGAGCATGCCACTGGCATTCAGAAAGTCAGTTTGTTTCCCCAGTGCTGCTAAGTGTGGATGTCATATCATGATATCTTGACAATGAACTCTCCTGCTTTGAGGAGATCACTTCCCTTGCTTATAAATATTGAATATGTTCTCTATTACCAGAATTGTTACTCAATCCCTCCCTGCTCTGTCAGATCTTAAGAGGTTTTTGTCTTTGAAAATACAAACGGAGGATTGGCTTTAGCACTCCTTAGGGTGCAAAAAGCTTTCTCAGGCCTGTGCACGCATCTGTAATTTTAGGGAATGTAGATTCTTGTTTTCCTCAACACTGATCAAAGGCAATCTGTGGGGCTTTTTCCCCCTCCTTGCCCAGAGCACATTTACGTTCTTAGTAACCAACTCACCCCCCTTCTGCCAAAAGGCAGAACAAGGCCTTTGGGTTTTACAATCTCTTTTTAAGATCAAAATATTGATACCTAAATTAAATACTATAAACAAACTCTTACCAAACTATTGCACTGATATACCCAGAGGCTGCATTCTTCAGAGGCTGCATCTGTTGTCTTCAAAGCCAGTAAACTTTTTCCTGCACCCAGACCATCATCATAGCAGACCATCCGTACAATTAAATAAAGAGCATGCCTATGTAACACATCCTGAAACCATCCAGCAAATAAAAGTTACTCTGGAACAGTGCAACAACTATTTCAGTTTTCTGCATGTTCTGATTCCGGTCTCTTAAAAAAGAATACTTCAGATTTCTACAGGAGAAAAGTAACCTTTGCTAAAATTAGAAATATAAACTTTTCATTAGGAGTTCACCAAGATTTAAAAAAAATTGTGGTTTAACAATTTTAGCTTTGATTTTTGCTTCTGTTTTAGAGCTGCATTCAAATGTTGACTATATTCTAAAGCATACATTTATTTCCTCACCTACTCCCACTCACCTTCTGTGCTTAACCTCCCTAATGCCATCTTATTTCCTGACAGTGGGCCTGGTTTGAGGAAGCACTTCGCTCCTTATTGTTTCCCTAACTGTCTGGGCTTTTTTGTTTCTTTGGGTTTTTTTTTTGTTGTTGTTTTTTTTGTCTATTAGAATCTGCACACTCTACTGGTCATTCCTATTTAAACAACAGTCTCTCAGTCTTTCCTGAAGGTCCTTGTTGGCCCTGCATCACATCCATTAAATTGTTTGTGCACCCGCATGCCAGACATCTGTATGATTTAATGTGGACAAAAGTTGAAAACTGTTTTAGTTGCCCCTGAGCTGAAAAGGGAGGGAGTCTAAACGACTGAAACGCACCACTTCCCTTGGGTGTCAGCTCTCAGGGTCATCAGAGCCTGCCCAAGTGACTTTATCCTTAGTACCAGCCAAAACACTGGCACCAAACCCCATTGCTGTAGTCAACACCACTCCCATTAAATCCTGGTCCCTTTCAGCATCCCAAGCACCCCAAGACCTCCCAACTACTAGGGCTACATCTGTATTAATAAAATTAAAAAAAGACTAAAAGCTCATGCTTTGGCATAAGACTGTTTCTATTGGTTAAGCGTTAGCACTTCCAGCAAGCATTTTCAGCCTTTGGAGTTTCTCCACAAACCTCAGGAAGGGCTCAGCCCCTTTACAGTACCATGACCCCTGTCACTTTCAGAAGGTGGCTGCAAGACTGACAAGGCCCATTTAAATCCATTACAGCCAAGACAACCTTCCCCCAACCTTAGCAATATGGTGTCTGCTTTGGTGTCTTGGACAGGGAGATCCATCACTGACATTACTTATGGCTTTGAATCAGCACTGTGATTCTTCTACTGCCCTATGGCCAGAAAGACAGGCAGTAACCCTTCTCCAGAGGACAAGCAGTTTTCATCTTTGGCTGTCATGATGCGCTCAGAGAAATCTAAACTACTATGATAAAAGAAAAGGAATTAAGAGCATCCTGATAGCTAAGTAACAGGTATAGCCTTTCCAGTTCCACTCCTCCAACTATTGGGTACTTGTTTACTACAAGTTTGTAAATATGATCCCCTTCTTCTCCACTCTTGTAACAAGCAACAGAGAAAATTCCAAAGCAAACTGGTTGCCAGGGCCACCTTTTTCCTCTGCTCCCTCTTCTCCTACACACTCCCTCTTCTCTGGATACGTCAGTTCTACATCATCACAGCAAGATTTCACTTCTAACACTTGACTTAGTAGCCGGAGGGTGCCTGGCTGCCTGGCTCCAGTGCCTCATGCCACCTCTTTTTAAGGATTCCTTTCCTTGAAAATGCAGGAAGTAAACTATACTGAGAAATGAAACTAAGAAAGGATCCTGCATGTAGCATGATCAAGAAGAGAATTTTATAAAATGTATCTTTCTGATATAACACATCTTGTATTTAAGAAAGCTGTACTTGAAAAGCTTTATCAGCGAGTTATGTCACTGTTCCAGTTCTGATCTTGGCCATTCAAAAAGGACTGGTAAGTGTTCTTTGGTACAAAAAGGTCTCTGCAGACCTACCTTACAAAGCCTTCCTTCTCAAGCCATCCTGTCCTACTGATTGTATTCACCTGTTTTATTCCCAGTCCTATCACCTCTATAGTTAAAGCTACTCTGTGACCTGAAGACAGCTTTTTTTCCTATGTTGATGGCATCAAAGCACTCCCTTGTTCCTATCAGTAGCTGAAAGGTCATTTCCATATAGAGGCTGTAAAAATGGACAGTTACTGGTGTCTACTATGAAACTGTCAAGGCAGAGCCCTCTGCCAGAGCTCAAACTATGTAAGACCACCTTGCTGAAGAACATCTCCATCCCTGACACCCACTGAGCAATGACTCACAGCTCTAATCATACCTTCACCAACCATCAAACCATGCTGAAGGCAGTTAGAAATGATGTGGAACTTATTGGATCAGCCATCCACTCTCTCTATGAAAGATTCCAAGATTTGCTTCCAAATTATGTTAACTTTTTAAGAGTTGCTGCTTGGGACTCGCTACAGTGCTTATATATGTGGATTATCACTAAAAGAGGGAGGCTACTTACAGGTAACCAGAATTCTTTAAAGTGCATAGTCCCCCTGTAAATTCATTTCCTCCCCTCCTTCCAGTATTTGGTTATGAGGGGATTCTGCAGTTGAGAGAGAAATGAGATGGCAATGGACAAACTGTGCCATACATGTATGTATATATATATATATATAATGAACAAATACACGCAAACAATGAGAAGAAGGCCAAAGTCTAAGTGTTCCTTCTATAAATATTTGTGTCTTTGGTTTCTAGTGATTGCACCCACAAACAATGGAAATGCATCAGTGAATTACATATCTGTAAGTATTTCAGTCACTAATAAAAAATTTAAATGTTGACTTTAATCCATTTAAAAAAAAATTTTGTATCCTTCAGTCAATTCTCTTTTTAGCATCTGAAATCCTGTGTAGCCTGTGCATCTACAAAGTTATCTGCAAATCACTGAACTCTATTAATCACCTTTCCTTCCAAGGCACAAGAGACTAAATTCTTTGTCTGAATGCAGGGAAAGTAACCTTTCCATCTTGGATATCTATGAGAGAGTTAGGAGTAGTAACGTGTTAAGGTAGAAATTAAACACCAACAGTGACACAAGATGCAAAAAAGCCAGAATTTTGAATATGGAATGCAATGCAATAAAAAAGCCAGTGCAAGCTAGCTTAATCACAGAAGGCTTTATCAGCTTGTTCATGCTTTCAGCTTGAAGCCAGAAAAGTGATGAATAAAAGACTTAAAATTATCCATTTTACCTTTGTCAAAGCACAGAGGAATTTAAATAATATAGCCTATGTTCTCAATGAGAATTAAGAATTCAGGACAGCAAGAACAAAATCCAAAGGAATTAAAAGTTTGAGTAACAAATACTACATTTCCCCTCAGGCATTAGAAACAAGTATTTTATTTTCTGAAGGGACCAAAGGAAACTTTTTGACTCTCTTTGGAGCATTCAGATATTGAGCAATACTATTCACTGTCCTCACAGTTCATGGAGGCTTTTATGAGCAGGCATTGGTGGGTTGTTGATAGGTCATGACTTTGTAAGGCCAAGTATTTATGGTATCTGGGGCTCTGAGGGCAACCAAAAGGAAGCCACATGACTGCTGTATAAAGCTATACAAAAGCAACAGACAGGCCCTGGGGATTGGACCCGGATTTTTATTTTTAGCAAAACAGCTATTTGATGTGTGCTAAAGGAAAATAAACTATCTATAGGAAATAATGCAAACATAAAAAACAGGCTTGAAAAATAAAGTGGAAACATGATGCTTTAATGCTGGAGTGAACCCACAGTCTTGGATTAGGAGCTCAAGGCTGGAACTTTAGAAAGGAAGACAACTCAAGAACTTTTGAAAAAAAAAACCTTTTTTTTCTCTCCACAACAACATCACCAGGAATTGAATCATTAACTCAGAAAAGGCTGAGGAATCTGTGGGCTTGGCCATCACGGTCATGCTATTATTCCACCTGAGAGGATGGCAGAACAGCCATAGAGAAAAGACGACTGGACCCAAGAGTATACAGACATGTTTGACTTTTGCCTGGTACTCTATTTATCCCAAAAGGCATGGATTCTTGTCATGAATCCAACCAATCCACCAAGGAAAATACAGACAGTTTTCAGGAGATATGAACTGAGGCAGTGCTGCTGTAAGAGCTTGTTACAATTTCCTTACTTTTACTTAAAGCCAGAAGTGACACATCTTTGTCACACAGATTATCTATCAGAGAAATAAATGAAAACACTTTTCAGCTCTCCCCCCCMAAAATATTTTGTTATGAATCACTTACATATTGATCAGATGTTGAAATTTTAATGCCATATTTGGAAACTCCCATAATAAACTCCTCTTCACCTGGAACAAAAGGTAACTTTCCATCTTGCTTTGGAGGGAAACAAACAAAAGCCTTTAGTGTACAAAGAAGAGCATAAACAATGAAGAAACACATGTTTTCAACTATGTATAAGTGTACTTCAGTCCAGTGAATCACCAACATCACTATTTCTGCCCACATCTTACTGCATGGGGTCTCCCATTCCTGCACTCTTCAAATCTCTTTATCTTACATGAAATACTACATGATTCCAGAAAGCAATTTATAATCTCTGGGGGATTTTGCCCCGTGCTCCAGTAGGATGTTGCAGGCAAATCAAATGGGCAGAAAAATATGCTCTGTCATGCTGCACTGACCCTGGGTGATGTATGTTCAACAACAGCAGCACTTTTGTACTTAGCTGTAAAAATAGCTTTAGCATATATTCAGATACTGAAAGTGTCATGTTGCTTTAAGATAAACAGACATTCTGTGCTTTTAATGGGACAAGTAACCAGCTACCTAACAAGAACAGACACTTATGGCTCGTATATTATTTTTATACTAAAAGCTAACACAACTTGGCATGACAACCCAAATATTATTCAGGTTCTTTGGTCACAGGTTCATAAGTGGTTTTAAGTGGAAACTGTTCTTTTCCTCTGTAGGAAAACTTCTTCTATAGTACTGAGCAGATATTCTTTCCCCAGTTACTATTCCTAACAGTGCTGAAGAGAATATAACAGCTTTCAGTTAGGATAGTCATTAATGATTTATGAAAAGGGCCTTCATTCTGAGTCTCCTTCTTCAGAATTGCTTTTTGGGTGCATCTTCTCCAGCTGCTCTAGATAGAGCAATAGGATGGAAGCAGGTATGACAGCTTTCAAGATCGTAACTTAATGACTTGAGTAGATTTTTTCAGTAAGTTACTTTATTCTAGTAAGTCTAAACTTTACAAGAAGAAATATACCTCAGCTTAAGATGTTCTGACATTGTTGGTATTGTCTTTTGTAACATGCTTACCTGTGCAACATCTATGTAATTTATCAAGTCCAATGGCCCTTCTAGATTTTTGCTCTCATTATATTTCAGTTTTTCAATGGCACCAACATATTTAACTCTGAATTCTGCGCATGTATCAGAATTACTATTGCTTTGTCCTGCAACAGAATAAAACGAAGCAATTCTAAAGAACAGGAATTCTATTCTTCTTTTGTGTTAGTGAAGCAAATGTATTAAATTCCATGCAATTTTTGCTGACTTTTATCAAATACTTAACCTTCCACAATATATTAACTTCTCCCTTTAATGAACTCTCATGAGTTGATTCTTTATTATGCAGCCAGAACAGCCCTTGGCAAAGGCAGTAATTTCATATGAATTCAAAAGCTGATTCTACTTTGCTATAGTTTATTTTAAAAAAAAAGTTTGGTTGCACTGTGATCTGTGAACAAGAGAAGTAAAATCAACTCTTATTTCAGTTACTAGATCTAAGTGCAAAATTAAATTCATAAAAGCATGAAACATAGCTTCCAAAAAGTTTATCTGATTTATGCTGTGTAACAAGCTAGTAACACAACTAATTGAATTTTTCTTGTTCAGACACTTTATCTTAAAAAAAAAAAAAAACAAAAACAYTTAATACTACATGAATCATTAATAATACTTCATGGGACTAGAGTTATACATGCGTTAGTCAACAAACCATCTAATAGATTCACTTGCAATTGTTAAAAATACTTTAACTTTTTCCATTTTCCGCGCTTTTATATGAACATGCATAAAATTAATCCTGTTCTGTACACATCTACTCAAACTCTGATTACATACCTGAACTTTTTGTGGAGTCTGTATCTAAACTAGCCACAGTACTAGACCTGGAGAGTCCCCCAAGACTGGAATCTACAGACTAAAAGAAAAAAACAATAGCAACAGAAAGTTATTAAGAACTAAGGGTTGTTAACGATTCACTTTTAGTTGCCCTTTTTGAACTATTTAAAGAGCACTGCAATGGAGCGGGGTGGGAAATATGCTTTTTCTGAAGTTATCTTTCTGCCTCATTGTAACTTAGATTTGATATAAATTCAGCAGGAGCCCCTGAGAAGTCCATAAATATTTTGAAAGAAGGAAGGGGCAAAAAAAAAAAAAAAAGAGAGAAAATGGACCTTAAGGTTATGTACACTTTTCTAGTACTGCATCTTAATCTTGAAGAAATTGGCAACTACACGCTTGTCACCAATGTTTGAAATAACATGTCCTATGTCAGCGCCAGAGAAGTGAAACAGCACCTCAGAATATCCAGAATATTCAACTGATCATTCCAAAACTGATCAGATAAAATGGACACACAATTCAAAACGAAGAATACTTTTCAGAGATACTGAATAGCCAACTTAAAGAACTGAAGTCATTCTTGGTACCAAGCACCAGACACCTTCTTAAAGGCAATATTTAGCACTAGAGAAAACAAATGTACTACTTTTTCCTGCAAACCTTACCATGTGCTGCCAGAAGCTCTCGTGTTTGTGGGCTTCACTATGGAAGTAATCAAGCAGACTTCTCAGAATCAGAGGGCTTATATTTGAATAGTGTTTTAAATTTTATAATACAATCTGAGGAATAAGTGAAATAGAAAGCTCTCCCTTGCGGAACATGGCATGTTATGGAAATCACATCCTAATATCAGTGTAAGTGAACCACTGAACTGTCAGCTCATTGCAAATGGAAGTCCTTCCATAAACTGAGGGTATATACCAAATTCAGCTTACCTTGCTTTTAGTACTGATTTCACTGCTTTGTGAGCTGCTGCTGCTGTGTCGTTTTTTTCCTTTTCTAAACATTTTTTCATAATGGGATCAAGGAAGATACTCTAGGTAGGAAAAATAAAAATTAAATCCATCATATCATCAAGAAGGGAGGTCCCAGCAAACACCAGGGTGATTGAATGCGTTCAAAGTGGACAAAAACTGAAAACTAGTAAGCTAGTGACTCTGAGAATGTCATAAAGGTCAGTTTCTAATGCATACAAAAATACACATTTAGGAACAAATTAAAAATGGATATACCCACTTAAAAGCATTAGATGATATTAATGTGCTTTAAACTAAGGTTTAAACGTTCTATGAAGTGCACCCAATACATTCTGTAGTCCAAAGATTATGCTCCCATTAAAAAACACCTACTTCTGAAGAACAAGTGATTGTAACCCCTACTACCAGGGGCAACTATTACTACTTAACAAAGGTCCTGAAGATTAAAGCAAGAACCATGTTACATTTACTGCCTTGGAACTGAGTTACTGGGAGCTCAGAGAATATATCAGAGGAAGCCATTTTCCTGCATCTGTCCTGATTATACTCTATCACTAACATATAACTGGCTAGTATCAGAGACAAGATGCCAGCTGGAGAGCCTTTAAATTGTCTTTTGTATTAGTAAAGTTTTTTTTTAACTATAAAAACCAAGTCAGTCACAGTAGGAGCTCTATTTTAACAACAGAGTGGAGACATAGCAGTTTAGTGAGTATTAGTGGCTAGCTAAAACAGAAAACCCCAAGTCTCCCAACCAGAGGGTGCTGGAACCTGTACTTCCCAGCTTCAGGGAAGAACATCTTAATTACAAGGCTTCATAAAAGCTGAGCAGGAGGAAGAGAGAGCACAAAGGAGAAAGACATCCCACTGAAGATAGCTCACACTGTTCTGCAAGCTTGCAATAATGCAAGATTCACAAGGAGGGGCTTGGATCAGTGACAGTGCTGAGAAGCTCCTGGATTACAGTCCCAAGACTGTCCCTGTGTTTTACATTAAGCAATCACTAGATCATTAACAAACCAAAGCCACCTCGGTGACAAGAAATATGGCAAAGCATTCTGGTATGCAGGACACCCTTGTCCTTTGCTCCTTTTAACCACCGCCAAGGATCTAGCAGACTCCCCTTCAGAGCAGCAGCTGCCAGAGCATGGTCAAATTTGCAGCTTCTGCCTGAAGTCTTTGAGGAATGCACTTAAGGTCCGCAGAGGCACAACATAATACATGCTGCCTTTTTTGCATTTCCTATTGCCACTTCTTAGCAGCTCCCTAGTGAGCACACACATTTTCTGAGATGCATCTTTCCTACTAGGGATGACGCAGGAAGCAGTGACTCCTGCATCCACGCTCTGCTTTGGGGCTGAGGCGCACAGAGGAGACACAGGACGGCACCTGATCTTGCTTTCTTCTTCTTTTATCTCTAGCCCTAAATTAAAAACCGAAAACCATCACTGCAGCCCAAACAACACCTTATCTGTCCCTGCGTGAACACCTGGGGCACCCTCGGTTGGTCTCCTCAGCAGAGCCGCCACGCGGCGCCGCCCGAGGCCTTCGCTCGTGCTGTCACCACCGCGCGGGCCCGGCCCGGCCCGGGTGCGGCCCTCGGTCCCGGCCCCGGCGCAGCTTGCTTGGCTCACCGCCCGCCCCGCAGAGCTCCCGGCCCGCCCGCCCGGCTCCC